>NW_018407597.1:1483700-1541212 GCF_002113885.1 Mizuhopecten yessoensis
AAAAGTTTTTTCCCCCCCCCCCCCCCCCTTTATTGCATAGCTACCACATGGGACTGTAGCAGGGCACCCCTGCAGGTGGGGGATAGGGGAAAGAATACACCTAATGTTACCCACTGCATGTATCGCAGGAGGCGACTAATGTTGGAACCCCCTGCGGAATTGGGGATTTGCTTTGGTGTCCTCTATTTGGGGACACAAAAACAACCAAAATAAATCTGCTGTGCCCATTGCAATATTTGGGATCTTTATCTTTCTTTCTACTTCTAACTACCTTTTATTTCCTAGAGCCTTGCTTGGCAACACCTCACTTTTGGTCATAATGTTGAGCGTTCGCCCAGGTGAGGAAGGCAATGGGTCCATCGTCCGTCGTCCGTCCGTCAACTTTTCTTTAAAAATGGTAGTTGTTATTCCCTGCTTAACGTTCAGAATTAAGGGGAATGGTAACATGTGACCGGGCGGAATGCTGTGCTTGGTGCCTTCGGTATGGCATTTCAGTGAGATAGCACTATAAAGTCGGCATCAGATCCGCACTATCACCCAGTGTTATATTTGCCCAGTGTTATATTCGCCCAGTATTATATTTGTCCAGTGTTATATTCGCCCAGTGTTATATTCGCCCCGTGTTATATTTGCCCCGTGTTATATTCGCCCAGTGTTATATTCGCCTAGTGTTATATTCGCCAAGTGTTATATTTGTCCAGGGTTATATTCGCCCAGTGTTATATTTGTCCAGGGTTATATTCGCCCAGTGTTATATTCGTCCAGTGTTGTATTCGCCCAGTGTTATATTTGCCCAGTGTTATATTCGCCCAGTGTTATATTCGCAAAGTGTTATATTCGCCCAGTGTTATATTCGCCCAGTGTTATGTTCGCCCAGTGTTATATTTGTCCAGTGTTATATTCGCCCAGTGTTATATTTGCCCCGTGTTATATTCGCCCGGTGTTATATTCGCCCAGTGTTATATTTGTCCAGTGTTATATTCGCCCCGTGTTATATTCGCCCCGTGTTATATTTGCCCCGTGTTATATTCGCCCAGTGTTATATTCGCCTAGTGTTATATTCGCCAAGTGTTATATTTGTCCAGGGTTATATTCGCCCAGTGTTATATTTGTCCAGGGTTATATTCGCCCAGTGTTATATTCGTCCAGTGTTGTATTCGCCCAGTGTTATATTTGCCCAGTGTTATATTCGCCCAGTGTTATATTCGCAAAGTGTTATATTCGCCCAGTGTTATATTCGCCCAGTGTTATGTTCGCCCAGTGTTATATTTGTCCAGTGTTATATTCGCCCAGTGTTATATTAGCCCCTTGTTATATTCGCCCAGTGTTATATTTGTCCAGTGTTATATTCGCCCAGTGTTATATTCGCCCAGTGTTATATTCGCAAAGTGTTATATTCGCCCAGTGTTAAATTTGCCCAGTGTTATGATCGCCCAGTGTTACAATCGCCCAGTGTTATATTTGCCCAGTGTTATATTCGCCCAGTGTTATATTTGCCCAGTGTTATATTCGCCCAGTGTTATATTCGCCCAGTGTTATATTCGCCAAGTGTTATAATCGCCCAGTGTTATCGCCCATTGTTATATTCGCCCGGTGTTATATTTGCCAAGTGTTATATTTGCCCAGTGTTATATTCGCCCAGTGTTATAATCGCCCAGTGTTATATTTGCCCAGTGTTATATTCGCCCAGTGTTATATTCGCCCAGTGTTATATTCGCCCAGTGTTATATTCGCCCAGTGTTATATTTGCCCAGTGTTATATTCGCCCAGTGTTATATTTGCCCAGTGTTATATTCGCCCAGTGTTATATTCGCCCAGTGTTATATTTGCCAAGTGTTATATTCGCCCAGTGTTATATTTGCCCTCCACATGTAATTACTATGTTGAATTTGTCCTCATCATGGAGGACGAAAAAGGCGGAAGTTAAACTGCAGCGAAAATTTACCGGTAAACAATAGTATTTCCCCATAGCCATTTCCTCAGTAAGTGTACAGTAGTACTTCCCCATAGCCCTTTCCTCTGTAAGTGTACAGTAGTATTTCCCCATAGCCATATCCTAAGTAAGTGTACAGTAGTATTTCCCCATAGCCATTTCCTCAGTAAGTGTACAGTAGTATTTCTCCATAGCCATTTCCTCAGTAAGTGTACAGTAGTATTTCCCCATAGCCATTTCCTCAGTAAGTGTACAGTAGTATTTCTCCATAGCCATTTCCTCAGTAAGTGTACAGTAGTATTTCCCCATAGCCATTTCCTCAGTAAGTGTACAGTAGTATTTCCCCATAGCCATTTCCTCAGTAAGTGTACAGTAGTATTTCCCCATAGCCATTTCCTCAGTAAGTGTACAGTAGTATTTCCCCATAGCCATTTCCTCAGTAAGTGTACAGTAGTATTTCCCCATAGCCATTTCCTCAGTAAGTGTACAGTAGTATTTCCCCATAGCCATTTCCTCAGTAAGTGTACAGTAGTATTTCTCCATAGCCATTTCCTCAGTAAGTGTACAGTAGTATTTCCTCATAGCCATATCCTCAGTAAGTGTACAGTAATATTTCCCCACAGCCATTTCCTTAGTAAGTGTACAGTAGTAGTTCCCCATAGCCCTTTCCTCAGTAAGTGTACAGTAGTATTTCCTCATAGCCATTTCCTCAGTAAGTGTACAGTAGTATTTCCCCATAGGCCTTTCCTCAGTAAGTGTACAGTAGTATTCCCTCATAGCCATTTCCTCAGTAAGTGTACAGTAGTAGTTCCCCATAGCCCTTTCCTCAGTAAGTGTATAGTAGTATTTCTCCATAGCCATTTCCTCAGTAAGTGTACATTAGTATTTCCCCATAGCCGTTTCCTCAGTAAGTGTACAGTAGTATTTCACCATAGCCGTTTCCTCAGTAAGTGTACAGTAGTCTTTCCTCATAGCCATTTCCTCAGTAAGTGTACAGTAGTAGTTCCCCATAGCCCTTTCCTCAGTAAGTGTATAGTAGTATTTCTCCATAGCCATTTCCTCAGTAAGTGTACAGTAGTATTTACCCGTAGCCATTTCCTCAGTACATGTAAATGTGAAAAACCTTTTCCTCAGTAAGTGTGAAGTTCCTTTTCCTCTGTAAGTGTGAGGAGCCATTTCCTCAGTAAGTGTGAAGAGCCTTTTCTTCAGTAAGTGTGAAGAGCCTTTTTCTCAGTAAGTGTGAAGAGCCTTTATCTCCGAACAGTTCAGTTCTCTGTATTCATCATATTTAGTCATTTCTTGTTTGATTAGTCTATGCGTAAAACTTAATAATACGTGATTGAAATCTCTGTAATGGATAATAAATAGTTTCACTTTACATTAATTACATGTATATACTGATAAAATGAACCATAGATTAAGAGAAAACTTCTTAATGCTTCAGTATAATAATTGTGACATCCTTGATACAGAAAAGCAACAATATATTTTAGAGAGAGAGAGAGAGAGAGAGAGAGAGAGAGAGAGAGAGAGATAGAGAGAGAGAGAGAGAGAGAGAGAGAGAGAGAGAGAGAGAACTAGGGTCGGAGGTTGGAGAGAAAGGGGTGGGGTTGATAGTTAGTCAGATCTGCCCGATCTTCCTAGGAAATGCTGTGCAGCCTTGGCTAGTTTCATATTATCATTTGGTGAGATGTTGGGGTCACCTTTACAAAGAATATCTACGTTTATGTCGCCTTCGTACCATTCTAATTCGGTAATGAGTGTTCTTCGTAAATTAGATAAAAAGGACAAATAAGGAAAAAATGATAACAATCTTCACAGGGATGCCCAATCAGCTGAACCTATTAGATTTGCTCTGTAAAGATCATAATTTAATGAGCTAGCTCGATTTCTAAGACGACAAAAGAGTATATTTAAATTTCTGGGTCAATAGTTTACGAAATGTTTGCTAAACAAATTATTTACTATCATAGACGTTTTGACATTAGACTTGAAAGAATTAAGTGAGGGTGAATTTCTTACAGTGTTGGTCAAGTTGTTCCAGAATTTTAATGTGGAAGGAAAGAAAGAATATTTTGATTGTTGTAAACGGAAGTGCTGTTCTCGCAGTAAATGTGCATTTCGCAAATTGTACGGCGCTATATTTCCAATATACATTGGTAATAAGTCAGTAAGAAACTTGGGTGCCTTGGTATTTACTATTGAATAAAACAAGGAAAGTTTCCGAGCATCTCTTCTTTTCGAAAGGGGTAACCATCCGGTTTCTTGATATAAGAAATATTTTTTTTGTGAATGTGGGCAGCCCTGTGACTATTCTTGCAGCTTCTAAATGGATTTTTTCTAGTAACAAGGCATTTGTTTCACCGCAGTTGTCCCATACTTCAAAGTAAGATGTACTTTTTCTAAAGTATTTCTTTTTAAAATAAGTTTTAGTTTACGAAGGGTTGCTATATATTTGGTTACTTTACTGACAATATATTCAACATTAACACTCCATTTACAGTCGTTAGTAAGAATAAAGCCTTAGTGCTTATATTGGTTAGTAATTTGAATGGGGGTGTTATCAAAGGTGAATGCAGGATGAATGAAAGTTGCCAACAAATATTGATGACGTCATACCAAAAAAATGTAAGAGAGTTCAAAAGTGTAAAACTCTTCAAGCGGCATCTGCCTATGAGAAATGATGTGTAATCATATTTTACTCGAGGTTTACTAAAACGATAGGTCATCAATTTTGATTTCCTATTTATCTTAAACTGTTTATCCCAACTTTGAATCGCATAATCCTGTTTGTTCGTTTCGCCTGCGGTGGTGGAACCCTGGTACACTGTACGATTACTAGTAAACACGGTAGTGTATATGACGACATCAACAAAATAATTCCTTGTTGCTGTTTGGACGAAAATATAATGTAAATCGAACTTATTGGGGGGCTTTGGAGAATAAAAAGGTTGCATTATAAAACTTTTTCTTTCTCGTATTAATTAAGGATACTCGTACCGCTGCCCAAAATTGTAACAAGGTATTAGAAATGTGTTTCCCGGCATGTCCAGATAGTTTTGATAAATCATTTCTGAAAAGAAAACCATACCTTCCGGGAACTTTATGAGAAACAATAATGATGAAATGAACAAAATATAATCAATTGTTGTGTTCTGGTGGAAAAACCGCACCAAGGAGCTGGACCCGGATTCAAACTTGCTTGCCTTCCATATAGTACATAAAGGCCAATCGTGTTCTTATTAACAAGCTCTTCCGTAAGTTTCCTCATTTACAGTTCTCTGAATTTTCGTATTAATTAGAATTATCTCAACCGGAAATTTGACCCTATTTTTTACAGTTTTCTAATCTACGTGTCCCGGCCAGCTCGATGGCGTGTACTGTATATATATATATATACGTAGACAGACCGGGGTCAAGCGGCCGAGGACTGTCCGGACACCGGGCTCAAGGCCACTGATCCAATCGCCACAACAATTAATCGTGAATCAAATGTTGTTTTCGAAAATTACCAGTCGTTGACCATGACCTTCTCTTGATTTCTTTTAAATTCGTTTGACCATAACTAAAATAAAATGCAAATATATTCTCAGTGTAATGATATTCGACATAAGAATGGCATGAAAGAGTGGTCTTCAAATTTGTTCAAATGTTTATCTTAAATTTTAAATCGATTAATCATGCTAGTGGGATTGGCCTGCAGTAATTTAACCAAGCATATGGCTCGTTACATTCATGGTATACGTTTAAACTATTGTATTGTATAACAGACTTCGGGACTAAGTTCGTCAGATATAACTGTAATATTGTAATAAGAAGGGGAATTTGTTGAGGGTTTTAAAGAACAGCTCAAGTTAAGGCTAGCTGCTCCTTTTTGCGACCGCTTTCTTTCTCCCACTGTGGAAAATTCGACTTTCAAAATGCGATTTTCAGAATTACCGCTGTTTTGAAATCAAACCGTTTAAATATGTTAATCACATTTATTTATTTTTTAGATGCTTGTCAAACACAATGCAAAGAGAATATATTTGGCTTGTAGCTTGCCGGAATGAAATGCTTAATTCTTCCAAAATAACATTGACCTAAATTCTAGGTTACGTAGATTATTTATATTTAAATATTCATACATATCCTTATGAACAGTGCGGCCCAGAGTAGACTGTAGTTTGCTTGGAATAAAGTACTATCAAACCTTCGATTATATATATCTATATATATATTAAAATCTACAATCAACTTTTTCTAATGAACACTGAAGCTGAAATTGATATTATTTTGCCTTTGGTAATCTTTCCGACTTCCACATAAGGTCATCGGGGTCAAATGTTTTAACGTCATCAAATGACCGGAAGCACAGGGACTAGCAATTCAGTTTTATACGTGCATTGTTTTTAGCTAGCCCAACTTTTAGCTTGTCAAATATTGAATAAGTAAGCAACTTCACGTTGGTTCCGGTTGGAAGTTTCGCTTCATTATTCGTTCAGTGAATACTATGTACAGTACACTGTATAGTCCGAATTATTCTGACGTTTTATCGACTTTTTTTAAAGGGGTGTCGTCGATTAATGTCAGAACTCCGGCCCTCTATAATATGCGGGAAATAAGCGACCCGCGTATGGGTTCCCCTTCAAACTGATATTTTAGAAACAAATCGTCACTTTCACATACATGTCACATTTTATCATGAGTATGTTTCTAAGTATACAGTAAGGAGATAAAAATGTTCTATTTACGCATTCGAACGGGATTCTCAATTATTCGTTCATACATATATACATGCATGACGTTTAAAAGTATAGTATGGACAAATTAAATTAAATTTACTCATTTGAATAATTCATCATTTAGGATTCTTACACATCCGGTCATATATTGTATATCTATTAAAGCCATAATGAATGTTATTTTTGTATTTATTTTTATTTATGATTACTGAGGCATTGTTTGTAAATGTGACATGTTCATGTATGTATCCACACGAAAAAAAGTACAAAACATTATCCCTTAAGGTAATAAGATTGTGTCACCATTTCTCAGTAGAATTTCTTCAAATTTTGACCTTAAAGTGTTACTACATTTGTCGATTTGCTTATGTTTGCTGAGAGACAGTCACTTCGTGTAAATTGACCACGTCGGCGATGTAACAAAACACATTTCATTGGTTCAGAATTCCATGTGTTATTGGATAACAATAAATGGGCATACGTGAATGTTGGAGTACAGGTGTTAAAAACGGCATAAGAGTTCTAACACGGCGTCCTGGCACGTCGAAAAAAAAGTAATGATTTTTGACAAAAAAACTCGAAAAGTTGCCTAGAATACTTTAAACATTGGCATGTTGTAGTACAGGTGTTAAAAAGCGGCATCAGAGTTCTACTTATGTTTGTTAGAACTGAATATAACACTAGCCCAACTCTGAGCCAGTCCACAACCTATTTCACTTTGGTCCAACCGGAGATAGCGATAAAACCCTGGTTTCGGGACATCACATCGTACACAGTTACCGAAGGAATATCCCTACTTTCACCTGTTATATATAATTAGATAATTCGTGACAGTTAAACGTTTACTCTCTATCCGTCCTTATCTTCCGTTGTTCAAGATAAGACATATCAGCAGGGAAGGTCGATCTTTTTGGAATTCGACATCGAGGACGATAGCAATATGTTCTCCGTCCGATATCTGCCGATTTTTGTCCTTTTCGTGTATGGATACAGGTAGTGTTAATATCCTTTTTCTTGTATTGCCTTCGCTTGCATTGCAAGCATTAATGAGTATGTGTATTCCTTAAAACACTTCTTTTGAAATTTTCTTCGCAAAGAATGGCGTTGTAAGGTGTGAACATACAAAGACAAGCGTTTTTATAACTCTTCATGTCAAAATTCGCACATCAGTTTTTTCCATACTTTATGCACGCAAATAATGTGTGTTAGCTGTTCTACTGTATGGAGTGCCTGTTTGTTGCAGTATGTAAGTATTTAGCGCCTGTTTAGCGTTATAACAGTAAGAATTTAGCGCATGTTTAGCGTTTAAACTGTATACGATGCCTGGTAAGTGTTGGCACTCTATATGTTAACATATCGTGTCTGTTTATTGGACCATTTCTATACCAGTGGGAGTGATATTGTATGAGACATATCAAATCTGTATTCTAATAGTGAAACATGATCTACTGAGAAAAACGCGACGTCAGCGTTGAAACATCATGTAACAAGAGACATTTTGTTACCCCCACATCACACTAATCTTCATGTCCTCTTCGGAAAAAAAATATGCGTAACCAGTTTTTACATATATCTTTATTATTATTTTCCCCATCTTACCTTGGGGTCCATGGCTAGATAAACATTTTTATGTCCGATTACTTTTCGAGAACTTCATCCTCTGTCTTTCCTCAGGCTGAGCCAGGCTTCCGACGACCCAGTTCAGATCTTTCTGTCCCACATAGATAACGCGACAAATAACCTGTGGGTCCAGCTCGAGACCGACGACGACCACGTCTTCCTCAGAAGCGACCTCGAGTCCTTCATCCACTCGTACGACACCGACAGTAAGACTTACCTAATAACAGATGTCTGTATCTATAACATTACCAGTTATATATCAGCCACAAAATTAATGTTAAAACAACATAATTTAATTCTGTTTGAAACAAGCATTTCAATTGGTTTATTTTTTTTATGTTATCAGCTCATAACACACAAAAAACTGACAAAAAAACTGTAACAAGCGTTTTGATTGGATGATGGAAACAGTTTCGTTATGACGTCGGCCTATTGATTCATTCGATGCGTGATTTATCAAATTAAATGTTTGAAAATAATAAATCGTTTTTTTAATTCATATCAAAATTAAAATATAAGTGTAAACTTGAATGATTTCTTTACGTCATTGAGCCATAATATAAAAAAAGCAGTGTACTCTTTTCATAAACCGCAAAAATTATACAAGTTAGTCCTTAATTATCAGGCGTGTATTGTGGCTCACACATGACATTTCACCTTTTCGCTTTGTCGCTCGGCGAAAATACAACAAGTGACAAAACGAATAACGAAAAGGCGAAAACCTGCAAAAGGGAAATAACCTTAACTTAAAGCGAAAAGACGAAAAAACGTCTTTCTCTTTCCTTTTGGCTTTTTCGGTCGCTATTTACATTAAGATGTGATAGGTTTTCGTCTTTCGCTTTGGTGGGTTTCGTCTTCTGGGTGTTGTTTTCTTTTCTTTTTGTCGCTTGGTGTCTTTTCGCGAGTGGGAAAGCAAAAAGACGAAATTTCATATAATAACCACGATAACTTAATTTATTGTATCAAAGATAACGACTTTTAATATATATACCTGTTACACGTATATACCATGATCTAATAAAACAATGAATAAAGCAGCATTTTACCAAACACATTTATTATTTTTTATAATAAAAAAAATACCATTTCAATTTAGATATCTTGTATCAACAGCAAAAACACAGGTGCAAGTGCATTTAAATATATGCCTGTTAGTATTATTTTTCTCTTTCAGACAATACTCATGTGACACGATTAGAATTCTATACCCATTTTCTGAAAGACGATCCTGACTTGGGATCGATAGCGTATGGCTTGTTTCTCGAGTTTGACTCGAACCAAGACGGTGTGATTGACTCGAAGGACCTTGATACCATCTATGCACGTATTGATATCAACAGTAAGTGACGTCATCAGGTTTATATACAGTCTAAAACAGAATAAATGACGTCAGTCCTTCCTACATTACATGTAAGTACATGTATTTCAAGCTAAATTAAACAGTCCATCCTATACTTAGTAGCGCCTTTTCATGAAATAGTCCGTAAAGTAGTTCCCTTTTATAATAGAATGAGTCCAAGAGTTATGAGTCCCGTCATAAAGAAGTAATGCTTTCTCATAACACAGTCCCACCTACAGTGACAAGTCCAATGTCATAACACAGTCCCTCCTACAGTTAGTAGTCCGCTCTCATAACACAGTCCCTCCTGCAGTAAATAGTCCCCTCTATTAGCACAGTCCCTCCTACAGTAAGTAGTCCAATCTGATAACACAGTTCCTCCTACAGTAAGTAGTTCTCTCTTATAACACAGTCCCTCCTACAGTAAATAGTCCCATCTCATAACACAGTCCCTCCTACAGTAAATAGTCTCATCTTATAACACAGTCCCTCCTACAGTAAATAGTCCCATCTCTTAACACATTCCCTCCTACAGATAGAAGGTCCCTTCTAATAGCACAGTCCCTCCTACAGTAAGTAATCCCATCTCATAACATAGTCCCTCCTACTGTGAGAAGGTCCCTTCTAATAACACAGTCCCTCCTACAGTAAGTAGTCCCATCTCATAACACAGTCCCTACTACAGTAAGTAGTCCAATCTGATAACACAGTTCCTCCTACAGTAAGTAGTTCTCTCTTATAACACAGTCCCTCCTACAGTAAATAGTCCAATCTGATAACACAGCCCCTCCTACAGTAAATAGTCTCATCTTACAACACAGTCCCTCCTACAGTAAATAGTCCCATCTCTTAACACATTCCCTCCTACTGTGAGAAGGTCCCTTCTAATAGCACAGTCCCTCCTACAGTAAGTAATCCCATCTCATAACATAGTCCCTCCTACTATGAGAAGGTCCCTTCTAATAACACAGTCCCTCCTACAGTAAGTAGTCCCTTCTCATAACACAGTCCCTCCTACAGTAAGTAGTCCCTTCTAATAACACAGTCCCTCCTACAGGAATTAGTCGCTTCTCATAACACAGTCCCTCCTACAGTAAGTAGTCCCTTCTTATAACACAGTCCCTCCTACAGTGAGTAGTCCCCTCTTTCAACACAGTCCCTCCTACAGTAAATAGTCCCATCTCATAACACAGTCCCTCCTTCAGTAAATAGTCCCATCTCAAAACGCAGTCCTTGCTACAGTAAGTAGTCCCATCTCATCACACAGTCCTTCTACAGTAAGTAGTCCCTTCTCAAAACACAGTCCTTGCTATAGTAAGTAGTCCCATCTCATTACACAGTCCCTACTACAGTAAGTAGTCCCATCTCAAAACACAGTCCTTGCTCCAGTAAGTAGTCCCATCTTATTACACAGTCCCTCCTACAGTAAGTAGTCCCCTCTCAAACCATAGTCCTTGCTATAGTAAGTTGTCCCATTTTATAACACAGTCTGTCCTGCAGTAAGTAGCCCGCTCTCATAAGACAGTCCTCGTTATAGTAATTATTCCCATCTCATAACACAGTCCCTCATACAGTAAGTAGTCCCATCTTATAACACAGTCCCTCCTACAGTGAGAAGGTCCCTTCTAATAACACAGTCTCTCCTACAGTAAATAGTCCTCTCTCAAAACACAGTCACACCTACAATGAGTAGTCCCATCTCATAACATACTCCCACCTTAAGTAAGTAGTCCCCTCTCATAACACAGTCCCTCCTACAGTCAGTACATGTAGTCCCATCTCATAACACAGTCCCCCTCCGCCTACAGTGAGTAGTCCCCTCTAATAACACAGTCCCTCCTACAGTCAGTACATGTAGTCCCATCTCATAACACAGTTCTCCTCTGCCTACAGTGAGTAGTCCCCTCTAATAACACAGTCCCTCCTACAGTAAGATGTCCCCTCTCATAACGCAGTCCCTCTTATCAGTAATCCCATCTCATATTACAGTTCCTCCTACAGTAAGTAGTCCCCTCTCATAACATATACCCTCCTACAGTTAGAAGTCCATTCTCACAACACAGTCCCTCCTACAGTAAGTAGTCCCATCTCATAACACAGTACCTCCTACAGTAAGTAGTCCCATCCCTTAAGACAGTCCCTCCTACAGTAAGTAGTCCCATTTCATAACACAGTACCTCCTACAGTTAGAGGTCCCATCTCACAACACAGTCCCTCCTACAGTAAGAAGTCCCATCTCATAACACAGTCCCTCCTACAGTAAGTAGTCCCCTCTCCCAACACAGTCCCTCCTGCAGTAAGTAGTCCCCTCCCATAACACAGTCCATCATACAATAAGTAGTCCCCTCTCATAACATAGACCTACATACAGTAAGTAGTCCCATCTCATAACACACTCCCTTCTACAGTAAACAGTCCCCATAACACACGACCCCGTAGTAATTATTTCCTCGTTTTGATCACAGCCTTCCACAGTAGGTGACATTGTTCATCCCACCGGTTGGAAAGCGCTCATTTCATTTGTCAGCCAGTAAAATTAATTATATCCATTACCATTTTATTATGTTGACACATAATTTTCGAGCATGTTCATCCGATTAAATAAGGTCAAGCGTATCCGCTTTTATCTTTGAGCAATGTCGAGACATCAGGGTCTTGAACCATATATAGATTCACGAATTATCTTGTATTTTATGTTGGTCTTTGGACAACACTAATAATAAAAAGTGTCATTAACTCAGTAAACACTAATCCTATATTATATGAACTATAATTTCTAGTATATTATGATAATGGTAATTATTCATGAGTCATTATATGACGTTTGTATACTGATTTTTGGCGATGCTAAAAACATGTATTGTATTATCAACAGATGACTTGAGAGTTGATGAAACAGAATTCAAGCAATACTTTAAATCTGTAAGTATACGTTTGTTAGCAAATGACAATAGAGTATATACTATGTTATCATACGTACACACCTACGGGTTGCACGATCAATCCATCACCAGGAGTTGTCAGTGTAATGATACATGTACTATTTCTTTTAGGAGCCTTTTTTCTCTCTCAATAAAGCATGTCTGTTCGCGTCTGATGGCGTCCTTACTGGAAATAACATTAACACAAAAATGTTCCATTTACGAAAAAAGTCCGTCATAGAACAATTTTCTCATCGTTTCCATGTTGATACAAACTTGCAATATAAGAGAATCGCGACAAACTCTGAAAACATTGTGAAATTATATATAATCCCCGTGTTAAACTGATGCTGTGGTACGACAATGGATGTATCATTATATATATACTTAAAACACCGCAGCAATATCGTTCAAAAAGACTTTTACAGCACATCGTCATAAGGTACAATGTATGTCAATTTTCTCCCTCATCTGTGGTCTTCGTCATCGTCGTCGAGTCACGTGATCCTGTTTCTCTGTTACAGTTGCTGACTGTGCTATTCCTGATACACATACAGGGTATTCCCGAGCCAGGACCTATTGTGTAGTAGAACGAATAAAATATGTATAGGGAGAGTACTATAGCTTCTGTTGTTATTGATCTCGTCCTGCTGTACTGGCTCTGCTGTTACATCCAATCCTGATCCCTGAAATTAGCACTGGAGTACCGAATCACCTGTGATGAAACAGTGGAGACTGATGGGTTACTATTGCGGAAATTAAAATAAACAAATTCACATTGAACATATTTAAATGTTGGATGGAGTATGGAGGTTAAATTCCTTTCCAATGGTATGATGGGGAAGCAGCGAGTGTGACTTCTTTGATATCTAGTTCTGGACGATACATGTATATAAGATGCGAATTATATTGGGGTTTTCTTTCGAAAAATGACAATGAATTTAAAATATCAACAACAAAAATACCACAGAAAAATGAGCACATGTTTCCGATGGGGAGTTGACAATGTAAAGGGAGACAAATCAAGAATTAGCTGAAAACTAAATATCTTCAACTGATGTTTTCCTAAATGATTCGTAAAGTGTTATTTTCAAAAAAGAAAGCAAAGTTACATCACCTGCAGTGTTATGTTCATTTCTATAAAAAAAGGTGTGTTTCTGTATCATTTTTCTTTTTGATCTCATTGTCGTTTTTGTAAATAAAAAAAAAAATAATGTATTTATCTTAAAATGTTTAGTGAGTAAAATAAGAAAATTGCGCCATTAGAATGACCCCATCTCAGCAGTCATTAATGACATGTTCAGCAGAGGATACCCACAACAGCGGCTTACCATTCAGTATTGAGAAACAACACTTGTAATTACAACTAATACTCTAACACTTTGACACTATTGAACTGTACTTAGATTGTGTCCGATGGAATTTCTCACGCTAAACAGACACTAAAGCCATCGTGGTTTAAGAACTGTATTCGAATTAGCTCGGACACAGTTAAAATAAATAGTATCCATATCATGCAATGTCTCGGACAATCACAAAAGGCCTTACGTTTATTTGCAATACTTTTATATATGCATAATTGTATCAGTTGTTTCATGTTTATGTCTTGATAAAGGGTCAAAGCGTGTCGAAAATTTCACAAATTCCTTTGTCCACACTGTTGCTATCACTTCCTTGCTTATGTATTTATTTAAGTAATACACATCCAACGCACGTGCATTCAATTTAAATGGGAAACAGTTATTTTTTTACAGTCAATAATAGGAAAGGGAGATCACCCCGGTAAACATATCAACTACACATCTATCTGAATGGAAGGTTGAACAGTCACATCATGTCCGCTTTGCTTATAAATGGGTTCCAAGTGATTTTCTGTATTTCAAAGATTTTTGATATTTATTTTATTGATGTAATAAATTAAAACGTATACATGGAATATAAATGTTATGCTATTAGCAAACTATTGAACCCTTTAGAATTAATTGTTACTGATGGTATTAAGGGAAACGTTTAGAACGTCTTTGGTACTCCAAATAACCTTTGTGTTACTCTTTCTGTCTTTAAGGATTGGCCAACAATCAATGACAACCAATCATTAATGGATGTCAGTTTCAGACGAATACAAAATTAAATCGTTAATAAAAAGCGTTAAAAAGATAGTCATCATGATAATTAGAATAACAACATTATGGAGAATTCATTTCGACAAAGATGTAGTGTATGTAACAGAAGTAGTATTTTCAGTGCCTCCACTAGGAGTCGAACCCAGGGCCCCTGGTTTACTGATCTTACACTCTACCGAATAAGGTAAAGAGAAATTCTCCCTACCGAGTCGGTCCATTGAAGGAAACGGAAAGTATATCACCAGGCTAGGGCCACATATACAAAGTGGAGAAGTCAAACTGATTTTTCTTATAACGGCTGATAACATAACATTTTAAAAATATATATAAGCTTAATATAAACTAAATGTTTTTTTCAACAATTACGAAACAAGATTTTACGACCTGTACTAATCACTCTTGTTGGCCCGGATGTTAGGGCGAGGGAGGTCTTACTTTGGGAGGAAACCTGAGTACCCGGAGAAAACCCATATGCTCGGGCAGGTGACCCCATACCTTTTTATGTCCGATAGGGGAATCGAACCCCGGTCATCTTGGTTAAAGGCAAGTGCGCTATCCACTGCATCACCCGACCGCACACATGTTCTATATAAACTTGTAGACAGTAATAATTAATGTTGTTCCACGTAACGTCAGTTTGTATAACTACGCACTTACCATGAAGGTTGGATAGCCCTACATTGTACGGTATCTAGTTGATCATGGTAGATTTATGTAGTAACAGTTGTCATTGACTGAATGCTAAGATAGTTTTCAACAAGTTATCTGCGATAAGTATAACTCTAACTTGGATCGTTTGAAGATTGCTAAATTTTCTCTAAGTTATAAACCTCTCATAAATCGTTTTCATTTAATCTGGGACAGGCGGTAATTGAAACGTGTATTCATTTGTCCTTCACCGACATAAACAAGGTCACGGATCTCGTGCGGACACGAAATCCTATAAATAACCTAAGCGTTTACATTAACGTCGCATGCAGGTAAACAAGGAAAATTAGCTCTTTAGAGCTATTATTGCGACAAACATATGTAAAATAACAATAACATATCATATTACAAGTAAAGGGAGATAATCCCATATATTAATAATAAAACAGTAATAATCATCAAAGAAAAAGAAAGTGTTCATATCCCAGGTTTCTAAGTGATTGGTAGTCCCCTACCTACAAAAGCACCCGGAATATGACCCTTTTGGAACAATACATATATAAAAATAGTGTTAATATATGAAAAGCATTAAATGTGAACACAGATAAATAGGGATAATTTAGCCGCTAGCGACAACTAAACGTCCTCAATTTTACGACGACTCCATATAAATCCTTAATTGAACCACAGCCGCGCGCGCCTGGTTTATTAAAATTCTGTACAACGTGTATGATGTCGTTAAGTAGCTATGATGAGGTTATGTGTAAACCTTTTTATTCTAACGTTGTACATCAATCATTGTTGGACTTGATTGATCGTCCCATACTTACATACTCATTGTTAACACTTTCCATGAAAACCAAACGTTTTAAGGATTTTATTGATTATCAATCACGCCGTTTTTTATTATCCAAATATCTATCATAGTTTTTCTTTCATCTGTATGGTTCTTGTATGTTCACCTACATAGCTTGCTGTTTGAATTATCATCCACTTATGTAATGTATTTCGTTACATTAAACTCATATTAATTTTAAAGCAATTTTATTTTGCCTCCAATACTCATGACGTCATGTTGTGATTGTGCAACGTAACCATGAAATTCGGTCATTTGAGATTCATTTCTAAACCAGTTCCCTGGTGTTAGGTAAATTATCAACTGTATGGAAAATTGCCTATGTCCTGTTACTTCATAAAAAGGATAGAACTACAGGTGAATGCCGATGATTTATTGTTCAGTGTTGCTAAGCAAGCATGTGACAGAAACATACGGGTCAAACAAGTTATAACGACACCTACTTATGTATGGTCCATTACGGGCTCTGTATGTGTATTACTCTGGTTGTTATAGCAAAGCATTTAAAGAGACAACAAGGACCATGAAATTGGTCAGCACATTTTTAAGGGAATCTGCCCTTTCACATAGACACAAACATATAACTTTGAAAAAAAGTTCTACTGAATGTTATGCTAATGATAAATATTTGTTTTGTGCCTACAATGTAACACAATTTATGATAAAACTTCAATCATAAAGTGTGTAAGTTAATAACCAAATATTTAAATTGAGGATTAATTTTCTGAGGCATTTGTGTTATACAGGATCACAATTTGATTCGACAACAATAAATTAAGAATTAATCAACATAAATGGGTGTATTATGGCGAGTTCCATTTTCTACTATAGTATACATACATATTGATTATGTCTATTCTACCTAGTAAAATTTGAATAAGCTCGTTTCGCGTCTACCTCTGTGTCATCAAGCCCGTAAGCAATGTGACCTAGATCATCTACTGTTTTAGTGCGTGCGAACTTCGTCACGATATGCCCATAAAGTTAAATTTCATAACAACTTGCGCGTTTTTATCATTTCCGACCCTGTGAGTAGTTGTCCGATTTTGTCAATTTAATCTGAATGCATTTGGGAAGGGTTTTTTCATTTTCAGCCGTCATTTAGTTTACAGACGAAAAACAATAAACACTGACATTATGCTTTACACCAGATGCCTATTTCAATCAATCAAAACCACCAATCTATCGACATCGCTCGTCAACACTTGAAATAAGCATTTGACAGATTTACAAACACTATTTCAAATTACCTCTGCGATAGTTCGGCGGAATATTCTAACCATGAACCTGAAATGTATAAAGTATATCTGGAAATCAAATAGAAACTATTTTGAATGTCCACTTGTAAATCTTTAATTACATTTTTGTACATACACAATTTCATGTTTGTACCCTCATTTGAAAAAGGGGACCAGTCCGAAGACTCACTTGTTTACATAGGCGGGGAAGGTTTTTGGAAGAGCGTTGCACGTGCATGGTCTGTTGGAAAGTAATACATCCATCGTCCAATAAAACATGTTTATTAACCAGCGAGAAAGTGTCGCTGTATCGAAGACGTGGTAGAATACAGAACAACTCGATTAAATTGGGCTAGAAATTTGAAGATTGGACAAATTTGTATTCACAAGAATACCTATATCTACTGGAAAATCATGCACCGAACTCAACATTTCATATTGCCCTTTTGCGTGTATTTCACAAATAATACCACACTATTGTTTAATATAACCATTTATTTATTTCGCCGTTATCCTTTCTTGGAGAGGAACATTCTCATAATAAGAGAACGAACCATTCCTTAAGTTTGGTATCAGGCATGGTAGTGTAAGGAGTGGGAAAGTCAAAGGTTCTGGTAGAACAAAGAGTTTTGAGATCCCGTTGAAAGTTAAAAATAAATAATAGATATCCGTTAATTCCAGTTCCGGAGTATAGAGTTTTGCATAGTAAGGATCAAACCGTTCTTATAGGTGTTCTTGTGTTTACTTAATTATGTATGGAAAGTAGCGTTAGTTAATGGTTAGTTAGTGACGGAAAGGTCCGGAATATCAAAATAAAATATCATAAAACCAGATAACTTTCGTCTCACCTGAAAATTATCGCCCTGTGATATATGATAGATCATCTTTTATTGTTGTGTTCCATGAGAAAATATCACCAGCATGACGTCTAGCCCAGATTCTATGATCGATTGTTCAATTACAGGAAGAACGATTGGGTACCTAGAAACACACACAGCATATTTATTTGTCATACAAGTGTCAAATGAGTTTAAATCACATAAACGCATTTCATCAATCTTTCTTGGGGGGGAAAACGAAAATAACTTTCGGTGAAACGAAAAGAATCATCTATAAATTCCAGAGATAAAGATCCATTACCATATTTCGAAACTCCCGGCCGTAGGTAGGTACATATATGATATGTTATTGTTATTTTTACATGTAATATCATATCGTTTTATTTTAAAAATTTGTATTTGTGTCTAAATAACTGCATGTGTGAAATTTAAATCTTTCCATAATTCACCAAGTGTATTTTATTATCAGATATCCGCGGTATGTAATGAATGTGAGTTTAATTACGGACACAGTATTACGACCCTTATACATTATACTTCACAAAGTGACATTTTCTTTACGGGGGTATTGTATTATACACGAATTACTGTTTAATAATAAATTCTGTATTTCACAATTAAAATAGTTTGATGGAGTTACTGTATCAAACTCTTGATATCATCTTGAAGGAAACGCTGAATTTCTCGTGTGAATTTCTCGTATGAAAACACTTATTTATGTTTAAAGACAAATATATCGCCGCCGTGATCATTGGGAAATATCTTAGTTCCTATTGCGATATAAAGGTTGATATTTTTCATTACGTTCATTAGTGTGTCTTGTGAACTTGTTATCATTACTCCGGCTCTTGCTCTGAGGAAGTGACATTACTTAGATTTAACCCAGATTTATATAGAGGATGCTGTTGATGAAACAATAGACGCTTTCTCTTCCGCAACACCTGGTCTTATTTATTCCCCTTGCATTTAAAAACAAACAAAAAATTGTCATTTCAATCTTTCTTTCGTTTATATTTTGCCATAGTGTCATGACTGTTAAGTTTAGATTCTGGCTTGTTACAATTCAGTATTCTCAATCTCTATTTTTTTTAAATACTAAGATTTATCTTTACAAAGACTTTTTACTACGCACGTTAAACACTCTTCAATCAAATGTTGTATTACACACCTAAGATTATCTTTATTACTATAACAACAATATACAGCACATGCTATAGAGACATTGCACTCTATATTATCTTTAATGCGTCCAGGTGCGTATACGTAGCTGCCACGTAAGCAAATAAGCAGCTGCATGCTTATCGAAAACCCTCACTACACCTCTGCATTTGTATTCATTGTAGGTTGTCTGGAATTGCGATTAGCTGATTGTAAGCTTTGATTTAAATAATACATTTGTTTGTTTAAAAGGAGAAAAAAATACTAAATATTGAATAAATCAAAAACTCAAACATTGCTCTCAGAGCCAGATAACAACACAAAGCTTTTATACGTTTTAAAGTATTTTCTTTGAAAGGAATGGAATACCTCACATGTGTAGATTGTTCTATATGTGATTTTTATAATCTGTTTTTTGTTTTTTTCAGAACTGTTTTTAATTGAAATTGCGTAACTGAGTGTGAAGGTAAATATTTTTCCGTTTGTCGTTATTCACTTTTTCTCGTTTATTTAAATCCATAAGTTTTGATCCAAATAAAATTCGAGTTATCAGGAAAATTGATTTCATTGAAAGTATTTGCTTAATTCATTGCTCTCAAATATAGGCGTAAACCATCGTATTCCCGCTCCATGTATGACAAGACATGTCGCCTTATTATAGCTCACTTTAAACTACAAATCGTTGTTGTACATTTTATAACAGGTTTTCCAAATCATCAAAACAAAATTCACATTTGTTTATCTTTCTAACATCTATGTACAAATTGAAGCATAATCATGAATACAGAGGCATAATTTAAACTAAAACAATATCGAAACCTTTACAGCTAACTTGAACAAGTGTAATACCAGTCAGTAACTAATCTAGATAGTCCTGGGACATCCTCGATATCCAGGGGTTACGCTCACTTCATCCTCGATATCCAGGGGTTACGCTCACTTCATCCTCGATAGCCAGGGGTTACGCTCACCTCATCTTCGATATCAAGGGGTTACGCTCACTTTCGCTCTCTGTACCCCTGGAATATGTCATAGCAAAATTGAAGGCTCGGTGTGCGCCACCTTGTTGATGAGACAAGGAGACTAGTTCGATCCTTTGATATACATCAAAAGAATCTCGCGGTCACGTAACGGTAAAAGTTGACAGGCTTTGAAATCGGGCGTCTCTCCTTTGTAATCTTCAAAGGACTGGCATTAGCCTTGCGATTGGTCAGGTGTTTTTTTTACCCGAGACCAATCAAATAGCTAGCAAAGTGCCTTCAATTTAGCTATGAAATATTCAAGGGGTGCAGAGAGCGGAAGTGAGCGGAACCCCTGGATATCGAGGATGGTCCTGTGACTACGTAAACTATAGTCAATTACTCTGCTCCAGTCAAACGTTCATGTACACTTGACACTATTCATTTACGTTCTCTTCACTCTTGGAATATGTCGTAACAATATTGAAGGCACGCGGTAAGCTATTTGATCGGTCAAGGTTTAAAAAAACGACCAATCGCTAGGCTGATACCTGTCTTTAAAGGTTACAGAGAAGCAATTAATGACCTTAAAGCCTGTCAATTTTACCTTTACCTTTCCGTGCGATTCATTTGATGTATATCAAATGATAAAAACTAGCCTACTAATATCATCCAACGGTGCGTACTGAGCCTTAGATTTTGTTAAGACATCTTACAAGGTTGCAGGGAACGTAAGTGAACGTAACCCCTGGAATGTCGAGGATGGACACCAAATATTCATATTTATGTAAGCCGGAGTCAATGACTGCTCCAGACCCTAAAGTAGTAAAAAGAGTAAACGACTCACACCCAGGTGTTTGTATGGATGCACTCCGTTCCACATACTGTTTACCGGGAAATGTTCGCTGTAGTTTAACTATAGCCTTTTTCGCTCTCCCCAATGAGGGAAAATGCATCATGACAGCGTATATTAGTACACAACATACAAGGAAGAGCTATTGCATTTAAAAGGCGAAATTAACACTAGTTACACACTAGTTTTGGATTGGGTGTTACTTTGCCGGTACATCGTAGGCCAAGAAATATATACAGTAATCTTTTGTGGAATATAAATTAGATTATGATATTTAATTCAACGATGACTATATTTTGTAGCTGACAACATGAGGAACCTCTTGATGGTACTCTGTTTGCTGGTTCTGTGTGCTGCAATTCTTCAACCTGCAGAGGGACAGGAATTTAGATTAATCAGAAGGAGATCTAACTTTCAACTATCCTGTCTACAAAGTTACTGGCGATGTATCGACGGCTTTGTTCGGCAAAGATTCTGTCTAGGCTTTTACAACATGTGTATGAACAACAATGGAATCACAATTCTGTCTGGCTAAAAGACGGGGAATCGTACAGTCGTCACTCACATATTCACAACACAGTCTGTGTGCGGATAGGGAAGTCTGTACCATCACGATTATGTGATTTCTGAATATTAATAAAAATCATATCTGAAAAATCTGTGTTTTTGTTATAGATTAAACACCTCACCATACCACATTTCTCTTTAGTTTATTTGCAGATAACCGATATTTTAGATTTAAGGATCCTCGTATCATGCGCAGTAAACTACGAATTGGAAAATGTTTTTCCGATATAATTACAGCTTTGATAATTCATTTATAATACTGATGGAATAAACATCATAAAGGCAGCACCTGTATTCTTAGAGTAAACTATCGCCCTAACCTACAGAGCTACCTGGAAATAGGGAGTGCTCTGTCCCAGTTGTTCTACAGTTACATCCAAAACTACGTAAAATCAAGGTACAGTGGGGCAGGGATCCTTAAACTTTGTTATATTGTATAGGAGACCTTCTTACACTAGATTTACATTTGTCAGGACAGATATATCAATAGATATAACACGATAGCGATAGGAAAACTATACAGTAGAGACACATGCATGGGTCTAGAGTACATAATGTATAACAGAAAAAATGTTCGTTGTGTATAAACATTCGTGGTATTCATGGTTGTTATTAAACCACGAAAATAAATACAATGTACAAGGATTTTGAATGATATACGTTTCTACTGTTTGTTAATACAGGATATCCACGAAAGTTTATACCACGAAATGATCTAAATGGCTTCAAACCACCAAGGAAAGTATCCACGAACATTTCGTGTTATATATATATATTTACATTTGCATGGCATTGTCACTATATAGCCTCTTTGAAAGCTGTGTCGTTGATGGGACTTTAATTACCATGCATCACGAGACACAATTCTTAGCGTATTAATACAACACCGACCGGAACTACAATATCCAATATAAATAAACATGACGGCTGCTGAAATATCACTGGGCATTGTGAGATTTGACAATGTCATTGTAAATTTATGTGCAAAATGAAAAAATAAAATAAAAAACACACTTATTACAACGAAAACAAGACCAAGGTCTGCAATATCGTACAAAATGCACATCGGTTGAAATTACCAATGTCGGCAATGGAAACAATTTTAATGCTCATGCAATTTATCAGAAATATCGTCTGTTACACTGCACTGATCAACAGGGGTTCGTTACACATGTCTGAAATACACATATTCTATAGACCTATTGACACATATGTTACAGACCTACTGATATGAGTCACAGCACACATAAACATTTCAGACATTTGTAACGAACCTGTGCTCCCGTCGCAATATCACTCACTTGAAACGCTATCAGTTTCACGCGTCTCGCATCCACGGTTCCTCAGTTTCTGACGACATGTCAAATAACGAGGATGTTATAGAATCTACCGACTGTTGACAGGTTTCCATACAATCAACAAATAAATTCACGCCTGGATTCTTCACAAAATGAACAAAGAGAAAAGTACGAATTAACTTTCAAAAATAATACCCTCGTGGAGGGCAAGGTCGGATTTACGGTGTTCTCTGTATTTGTCCATGCGCGAAATTTGTTCCGGGGAAAAATAGAAACAATTTCAAATCTAACTTTCAGCTCAGAGTTCTATTGATAAACTTAAATCATCCCCATAGATATATCATACGCAATTGTATTGATACTGAATTGTGGAATAAAATTGAAGTGTTTGTTAAAATTTCAAAGTACTACTTTGTTTGCCAATCAGCACGCGACAATACGCTGTTCAAAACTATTGAACGAAATTATGTGGACTCTCGATAAGGCGGGCATTTTTAATTTTAAATATAAATTATAAGTTAAAAAAGAACATAAGAGGTAGAGAAAACGTAAATATAAGTATTGAACTGTTTTTGTATGGTATTTATGATCTATTTGAATGACACAGCATTGCAAGCAAACAAATCATAATGCGCTAGACACAAACAGAGTTCAATGCTTAAATAGTACGTCTTCTGGGCGACGTAATTAAACATCCCATTTACAGGTACATAGATCTATGTAAATAATATTATACAGTGTAGCTGTCACAGCTTACTAGCTCTTTGTACAGGGAAATAGGTCTACATATCTATATAGATGTGTATGTAAATAATCTTACACGCAACACAGCTAACTAGCCCATCGCACAGAGAGACAATAAATCAAATTTTCACACAAGAAAAGAGAACATTCAATCAATTTTGCTACATACTCTTTTCCTTGGTGGTGACGGTATCGTATTAGCATAATATTTATTACATTTTCATGAGTGAAAAATCCAATAAATATAGCCATATATTAACTGCAGTAAAATAAACATAATGTTGTGTCTTCATACGTGATGATAAAAGGTCCAGTATCGATTTAAAATTGACCATTTAACATGGTATTTTCTATTTACTGCCGCAGATATTGTGTTTAGCTGCAGACGAGGCGACGGTAAAACACGTTGTGGTTTTTGTTCATGTTTGGTGCATACACTAGTATATTAACATACCTAAAGCTACATGCGATTCATAACATTCATTTGTAAGCTATTCCGATCAGAAAATAACAGAAAACATCCGAATTGCGTTAAGTAGACCATTCAAAATGGCACACATCCTTGTTGTCAAGCGTGACGTCATAAGAGTACTCAAATATCAACAAACTTATTCCAAAAAAAACATCATGAAGTGTATTAATAACTATAATATATTCGTAACGTGTACGAAGGGACTGTGACGATATCTCTGATGATAGATATATGCTGGCACATAATATAATGTCTATCCTCACCTGACATCATTAAATCTCCCTTTATATCCGTTGGAGGGTTCAATCTTACTCTTATCATGTGCAAACTCTGAAATAACATGAACGGTATCAGTGTGCTTTCGGCTAACTGTCAGGGCCTTGGCGATAGAGTAAAGAGAAAAGACGTGTTTGCGTACCAAAGAGACAAGAAGTATCATATTTATTGTTTGCAGGACACCCATTTTACACTAGATCAGGAAAATACCATAAGAAATGAGTGGGGATATGACAGTAATTTTAGTTCTTTTAAATCAAATTCACGTGGTATCGCTATTCTTTTAAATTCTAACTTTGAAAGTAAAGTGCACAAAGAAAAGAAAGACATGAATGGAAATTTCCTTGCTCTTGATATTACCATTGAGGGTTCCAGAACAACACTAATTACACTGTACAGCCCAAATCAAGACAACACAGATTGTTGTAAACTTGTTTCAGATACTATTGATAGTTTTGGGAATGATAATATTATTATATGTGGGGGGTTAAACTTAGTATTGAACCCAGACTTAGATTATGATCGTTCATACAGAAATATTAACAATGTTGCTGCTAGAAACAAGGTTTTAGAACTTAATGAAAATTATAATCTTATTGACATATACAGGGAGCGTCACCAGGATAATAAGAGATTTACTTGGCGGAGAAGTAATCCAATAAAACAGGCCAGATTAGATTTTTTCCTTATTTCAGACAATCTTTTATCCAGCATAAAAAAATCAAGCATTAAACCGGGTTACAGATTAGATCATTCAGCCCAAGTTATAACTTTGAAAATTAATGAATTTAAGAAAGAGAAAGGCTTAAGAAAACTGAACAATTCTTTATTACTGGAACATGAATATTTAGATATGGTAAAAAAATGCATCGAGAACATTAAGTTACAATATTGTCTTCCGGTGTATAATTTCAACTCATTAGCACTTATTCCCAATAGTGATATTCAGTTTGTAATCAATGATCAACTATTTTTAGAAACATTGTTAATGGAAATTAGAGGCAAATCTATATCTTATGCATCTTACAGGAAAAAGGAAAAGAAATTAAAAGAAGAAGACCTTAAGAAAACTATAGAAATTTTAGAAGATAGTATTAACCCAGGCCAGAGGGAGAGAAACCTACATCTTATTTTTTTAATTTGGAAAACATAATTTTTTCTTCCAAAGTTATTCCAAAAATTCAGAAAGAGAACAATGAAATTTTACAAAGCAGAAAGATATTTTAGAAGAAGTACAATCATTTAATGCAGACTTATATAGACATAGGAATGTTGATAATACTGATTTAGATGTTCATCTTCGTGACTGTAATAATCCAAAGTTAAATCATATTGAGTCTAACAGCTTAGAGGGTAGACTAACATTGGGAGAAACAGGGAAAACATTGAAAGATATGAAAAATAATAAAAGCCCTGGGTCAAACGGTTTTACTTCAGAATTTTAAAGACTTTTTGGAAATATTTAGGTAATTTTGTTGTTCGTCCAATTAATTATGGTTTTACATATGTCCAGCTGTCAGTCACACAACGACAAGGTATAACAACATTTATCCCCAAGGGAAATAAACCACGTCATTTTTTGAAAAATTGGAAACCAATTTCACTTTTGAATATCACTTATAAAATAGCACCTGGAGTAATTTCTCCTAGGATAAAAACTTATAAAGAAAACATATAAATAATGACCAGACAGGATTCTTATCAGGGCGCTATATTGGGGAAAATATTCAAACATTATATGATGTGATGTACTATGCAGGAGAAAGAAATATTCCAGGTATGGTTCTTTTGATAGATTTTAAAAAAGCATTTGATTCGGTTTCACGGAGTTTTATTGATAAGGTACTTTACTATTTTAATTTTGGAGTGTACATAAGACATTGGGTTAAAACTTTACACACTTAATGTATGTTCTTATGTTAATCAAGGTGGCAACATTTCTGCACCTATCAACATTCAACGCGGAGCCGTGAAGGCGATCCTATCGCCCCCTATATTTTTATACTTTGTGTTGAGGTCCTAGCATCAAATATAAAAAATAATAACCATATTAAAGGCATCCAATTGGAAAATAAAGATATTTTAAATATACAATATGCATATGATTCTGGGTTGATACTAGATGGTACAGAGAGGTCTATCTATGAATTGAATAATTTTGCAAATATCTCTGGGTTAAAGATCAGTACTACAAAAGCACAGGTTATATGGATAGGCAGTAGAAAACTTTCCTTCCAGACTTGCATCTTCAATGGGGGAAGGATAAGTTGAACTTTTTGGGTATAGATTTTCCGTAGATTTAAGTGAGAATCCAAGAATGAATTTTGACAAAAATATTGTTAAGCTTAAAGCTCTTATTAATAATTGGAACAGACGGAGTTTGACTCCATTATTTAGAATTAGTGTCATAAAGTCTTTGTTGATTTCCCAACTTAATTACCTGTTTATGACTTTGCCAAACCCATCCGAAAAACATATTGCTAAGTTTAATTCTTTGTTATTCAATTTTCTATGGAATGGCAAAAGTCATAGGATTAAAAAAGAAGTTGTGATTCAAAACGATATCAATTGGGGATTGAAGATGATTGATGTACATGCTTTTATAAATTCTCTTAAGCTAGGTTGGGTTTGAAGACTGTTCCAGCCATCTGGAATATGGAATCAGCTTTTGAATTTAATTTTGGATCCTAAAAAAAAAAAAAAATGGGGAAAAGAATACATTATGACATGTGTAAATACCTGGCGTAACCCATTTTGGAAGGATGTTTTTAAAGGATGGGTTAGACTGAATAATTCCAAATGTATGAGACAAACCTACAGTAGAAGTGAATCAATGTTAAAAACTCCCCTATGGTATAACAAGGATATTCAAGTGGGTAATATATTTTTTTTTATCGAAATTGGTTTTTGGCAGGAATATTTACAGTGAATAACCTCGTTAAACATTCTGACAGCTTGACTTTCTATTCACTTGAGGAGATTCAGCTTAATTTCCATATCCATACAAACTTTCTCCAGTACCAAGGTCTAGTCTCAGCTCGTTTAGTTAGGAGATTTGACTCTCTGATAGCTATACCACCTTTCATACCTCTTCTCTTGGAAATTGAAAAAGGAGCTAAAGATTTTTATAACTGTATTATTGCTCCAGTTTCAACACCTACAGGGACCAATGAATGGAACCAGGAGTTTGACTTTGATAATGAAAAATGGACCAAAAATTTCAAAATTCCTTTTACAGTATCTAAAAATGCAAAATTACAGGGGTTCCAAGTTAGAATTTTACAGCACATTTTGGCTACAAACACTTTTCTGTTTAAAATTAACTTAGCCCCTAGCCCGTTATGTACTTTGTGTAATATAGACCATGAAACAATAATTCATTGTCTATGGGAATGTCGAGAAGTGCAGGAATTACTGCAGAGATTTGAAACTCTGCTGGATCTATTTTTGATCTCGTTTTCATTTAATAAGGAATCCTTCCTTTTTGGAATAGTTTCACACCTTTCTAATTATGTTGATAATGAAAATTTAATCCTCCTTATCAAGCATTATATATACAAGACTAGATGTCTCTGCTAATCCTTAAATCTCAATGCACAAATTAATGTCATTAAAGATCCTTTCATTGTTCAAAACTATATTAATAACGGTAATAGTGAGCACGTCAAAATGAAATTTGAAATACGTTGGAGAAAATGGAAACTTATTATAGATATATAGCTGATTTTTGTGTTTTAATTTTTTTTTTTTTTTTTTTTTTTTTTTTTTTTANTATATATATAGCCAAGGCCTCGGTGGGTGTAATTAAGCATATATATAATTTTTACATGTAAGATTGCCTCCCCTCCCTCCCTCATCTCTCTCTCTCTCTCTCTTTCTCTCTAAACTTGTACTACTGATATTACTCTTATATAAGTATAGTATGTAGGTTTGATGTACACAACGGATAGTATATTATCATTTATGGTTCTAAAGTAAGAGGGTGATGTGTGTATCAACCTGTGTAATGGATAGGTGTCTGTGAGAGTAAGTTATGGTGTGTGTGTGTGTGTGTGTGTGTGTGTGTGTGCGATGGGTGTGTAATAGATGAATTATAGATACAGCTAGGTATGAGACAAATGAGTGTCGATATATATAGATAGCTGACTTAATACTAGTGTTATGTGTATGCATGTGTGTATATACATTGTACATATTCATGTATGTACTAGTCAGGATACATCATGGACCATATTTTTATACAATTAAATGGTTATTATCGAACATGTATACAGTGCAATAACATGTTTATGTGTCGACAATGTAGAAATATTATTGCACGATGGTGACAAAATGATCATGTACACATTGTGATGTGTGTGTGTGTGTAGGGGGGGGGGGGGTGAACAGTGATACATCTACTATGGTAGGCTTGGAAATTTGAACTATACTTCTTAGATATATAGTGCAAAGCATCTAGTGGTAAGTGAATGAGGAATTGTTTATAAATATGCAGAATGTGATGGTTGTATAATATATACCTGACCTGTACCTGTGCAGATAATGAAGATATCTCGTGCTAGCATGTATACTCTGTAAGTTTGAGTGTGTGTGTGTGTGTTACTTTTCATGATTATACGTATTATGAAAAAATCGTCGAAAAATAAACAATTACAAAAACAAATCGCCCATCAAAATTAATCGTTAAAAACGATCCCATTCAAAATGCCCAAATAGCGACAGAAAATGGCGAATCACCGTGTTACACATTATAAGGACGGATGAAATAGTCGTTTTCCTTGAAAATTCTAGCCATGTAGTTTATAATATATCACCCTTTGTATGATTAAAACGTATTGCTGCGTTTCTACGATTGACTGATTGATTAATAAAAGGAAAACTGCATGTTACACTATATCAAAGCACCTACTGATTTATTCGCTTTGTTGAAACTGTAGAAGTTCATCAATCACTACTGAATGAAAAAATGCATGACGAGTTGACTTTTCGATTAAATAGAAAGAAAGAAATTATGTGCACTACAGTTTGAAATAGATAGCCATATCAGCCACTTCTCCCTGCAATCGGTATGTACAACTCGAGTTTTTATTATTGTTCATTTTTTATTGATTTATATTTTGTGCTCATATTAATTTTATTTGTAGAAAATCAATATCCTCAAACTTTTTATCATCTATTTCTCCCACAACCACTATAGGTTTCATCACTCCCGACTAATTGGATAAACCATCAAGGAGTTGGTAAAAAAAAAATGGAACTTTGTGGGAGAGAAAAAACGGTCCCCAAACTCGTGATGGTCGTTGAACATGTTTAACTCTCGTTAGTTAATTTTCAAATTGTAAAATATACTCGGTAAACATCGTGTCTTAAAAGATAACGAACTCGTGTTGATTAACTATTACTCGTTTGGGAACTTCTATATGTTAAAAACTGACTATATAATCAACATGTGTAAAATCATGTGTACGGGAATTGTATTACACAAGTTTATTTGCTTTCACGAAAACTTTATATCATATATATGAAATGATAGTTACGGAAATGTTTGTTAAAGCTACTGGTCACAGATGTTACGAAATCTTGACAAATATATTAACTTTAAATAGACACTGTAATGCAAACGTAAAAAATCAATAAAGAGACGCTGTATAACACATGTGAAATTATCTTTACAGAGACACTGTATTACAAACGTGAAATATCGCTATAAAGACGTGTAGTACACACGTGAACTCATCTTTACAGAGACACTGTATTACACACGTGAAATATCGCTATAAAGACGTGTATTACATACGTGAAATCATCTTTACAGAGACACTGTATTACGAACGTGAAATGTCGCTATAAAGACGTGTTTTGCACACGTAACGCTATGAAAACGTGTATTACACACGTGAAATCATCTTTACAGAGACACAGTTTTACAAACGTGAAATATCGCTATAATGACGTGTATTACACACGTGAAATCATCTTTATAGACACACTGTATTACAAACGTGAAGTATTGCTATAAAGACGTGTATTACATACGTGACATCATCTTTACATAGACGCTGTATTACTAACGTGAAATATCGCTATAAAGACGCGTTGAACACACGTGAACTCATCTTTACAGAGACACTGTATTACGAACGTGAAATGTCGCTATAAAGACGTGTATTACATACCTGAAATCATCTTTACAGAGACACAGTTTTACAAACGTGAAATATCGCTATAAAGACGCGTTGAACACACGTGAACTCATCTTTACAGAGACACTGTATTACGAACGTGAAATGTCGCTATAAAGACGTGTTTTGCACACGGAACGCTATGAAAACGTGTATTACACACCTGAAATCATCTTTACAGAGACACAGTATTACAAACGTGAAATATCGCTTTAAAGACGTGTATTACATACGTGACATCATCTTTACATAGACGCTGTATTACTAACGTGAAATATCGCTATAAAGACGTGTATCACATACCTGAAATCATCTTTACAGAGACACAGTTTTACAAACGTGAAATATCGCTATAATGACGTGTATTCCCCACGTGAAATCATCTTTACAGAAACAATGTATTACAAACGTGAAATATTGCTATAAAGACGTGTATCACATACCTGAAATCATCTTTACAGAGACACAGTTTTACAAACGTGAAATATCGCTATAATGACGTGTATTGCACACGTGAAATCATCTTTACAGACACAATGTATTACAAACGTGAAATATTGCTATAAAGACGTGTATACATACGTGAAATCATCTTTACAGAGACACAGTTTTACAAACGTGAAATATCGCTATAAAGACGCGTTGAACACACGTGAACTCATCTTTACAGAGACACTGTATTACGAACGTGAAATGTCGCTATAAAGACGTGTTTTGCACACGTAACGCTATGAAAACGAGTATTACACACGTGAAATCATCTTTACAGACACAATGTATTACAAACGTGAAATATTGCTATAAAGACGTGTATACATACGTGAAATCATCTTTACAGAGACACTGTATTACGAACGTGAAATGTCGCTATAAAGACGTGTTTTGCACACGGAACGCTATGAAAACGTGTATTACACACCTGAAATCATCTTTACAGAGACACTGTATTACGAACGTGAAATGTCGCTATAAAGACGTGTTTTGCACACGTAACGCTATGAAAACGAGTATTACACACGTGAAATCATCTTTATAGACACACTGTATTACAAACGTGAAGTATTGCTATAAAGACGTGTATTACATACCTGAAATCATCTTTACAGAGACACAGTTTTACAAACGTGAAATATCGCTATAATGACGTGTATTACACACGTGAAATCTTCTTTACATAGACACTGTATTACAAACCTGAAATATCGCCATAATGACGTGTATTACACACGTGAAATCATCTTTACAGACACACTGTATTACAAACGTGAAATATTGCTATAAAGACGTGTATTACATACGTGAAATCATCTTTACATAGACGCTGTATTACAAACGTGAAATATCGCCATAATGACGTGTATTACACACGTGAAATCATCTTTACATAGACACTGTATTACAAACGTGAAATATCGCTATAAAGACGCGTAGTACACACGTGAACTTATCTTTACAGAGACACTGTATTACATATGTTGAATTATGTTTGTGGGGGAAACTGTATGGTATAAACTTAAATTTAGGAATTTGCGTGTTAGATTACTTTAAAGAAACAATATAAAACTTTAGGATAAGACTTTATTAGTAATCAAGTAATCTGCATATATGTTTATTGAAAATGAAATATGATTTCTTTTTTCTTTTCTATGAATAGTTTGAAAAAGTCGTTTTAGAAAGACACATTTTTATGACGTATTAAGTAAAAAAGAAAACAACGGAACAACTTATAAAGTAAATTCGAAAACAAAGAATTAATGACAATAACATCAAAAGTAAAGAGAAGAACGCAATTGAAGACAACAACGGAGAAAGAAGTAAGAAAACAAAGAATTAAAGGCAACACCGTATAAAGTTAATTAAGTAAAGCACAAAACCATGCAGACGCAAGAAGAAGATTTTTGAAATATTGGGTAATTTTCCCTTTTGGCCCCGCCCTGGCCCCTGGGGTTGGGGCACGAATCCCAATTTTACAGTTTGATACCGTCTTCCTCCAAGGATGATTCACACCAGGTAAGAATAATTTCCTACTGAAAATGAACAAAATATACCCAAAAGTTTTATTTCCCTATATAAACTATAGTAAACTTAACCCCCTCCCCAAGGGAGAACGGATAGCCCGGGGTTACTGAAATTAACATAATCCATAAAGCCCTTGATGATCTTTCCATCCATGCAGAGAAATTGACTGTAGTAACTCTGAGTCTGGAGAAGAAGATTTTTGAAATATTGATTAATATTCCCTTTGGAGCCCAACCCTGGCCCCTGGGGTTGGGGTAGGAATCCCCATCTTCTGAATGATCTTCTGTAAAATGTAAAAAGTTTACGCACGACGGACGACGGACGACGACGGACGAAATGCGATCAGAATAGGTCACTTGAGCAAAGCTCAGGTGACCTAAAAAGCAATAACTTATACAAACAGGTAACATTTAGCATCATTTGATATCATAAAACCTCAATCAGTCTATCAAGCTTCAATTATGCAAAGCAACGTGATTTGATATTCACACAGTAAAAAGTTTTTAGGTAAGATAATTGACCTTCCTGAATTGATATAACTGTGGCTCGTGATAGATCATTTATGCATTCTTAATTGGAATTAACCTCACCAAAATAGAACAATATGCTTTAAATTAAAGTCCTTCCGTTTTGTTGAATAATGTAGAAGTTCATGAATCTGTCATGATGATCAATCAAATGTAACAATAAGCTATTAAAACGTGCGTTTTTTAACCTTTAACTATACCATCCGCAAGTCCTCGCTGGTGGTAAGTATACGTGTAAATAGGAATGATTTTATTTTCATCTAAAAAACTACGTGTAAAACGTTAAGCCTCATTATTATCTTTACCGAAACATTGTATTACACACGTGATATACTCTTTACAAAAAAACACCGTACTACACATGTGACATTTTCTTTTAGGATACACTGTATTACACTCGTGATATACTCTTAACAAAAGCACCGTTTAACACATGTGAAATTTTCTAAAAAAAACACTGTACTACACATGAGAAATTTTCTTTTAGGATACACTGTAGTACACACGTGATCTACTCTTAACAAAAGCACCGTATAACACATGTGAAATTTTCTAAAAAAACACTGTACTACACATGTGACATTTTCTGTATGGAAATACTGTATTACACACGTGATTTACTCTTAACAAAAGCACCGTATAACACATGTGATTTTTTCTAAAAAGAAACTGTACTACACATGTGAAATTTTCTTTTAGGGTACACTGTATTACACAAGGATATACTCTTAACAACAGCACCGTATAGCACATGTGAAATTTTCTAAAAAAAACACTGTATTACACAAGTGAAATTTTCTGTACGGAAATACTGTATTACACACGTGATATACTCTTAACAAAAGCACCGTATAACACATGTGAAATTTTCTAAAAAACCACTGTGCTACACATGTGAAATTTTCTTTTATGATACACTGTATTACACACGTGATCTACTCTTAACAAAAGCACCGTACTACACATGTGAAATTTTCTTTTAGGGTACACTGTATTACACACGTGATTTACTCTTAACAATAGCACCGTATAACACATGTGAAATTTTCTAAAGAAAACACTGTACTACGCATGTGAAATTTTCTGTACGGAAATACTGTATTACACACGTGATATACTCTTAACAATATTATACCTCTTCATAAAAAGGGGGATAAAAACAATGTGAATAATTACAGGGGAATAACATTAATTAGTCATCTAGCTAAGTTATTTACTTCCTTGTTAAATAAAAGATTATTAAAATGGAGTACAAGAGAGGATATTGTTACCGATGTCCAATTTGGTTTTAAACCTGGGTTTGGTACCAGGGATGCTATTTTTACATTACATAGTTTAATAATAAATACATTAGAACAAAACAAAAGGCTGTATTGCGTATTTGTAGATTACAGCAAAGCTTTTGATAGTGTAACACATGATAAACTTTGGTATAAACTTTGGAAAAGTGGTGTTAGTGGCAGACTGCTAAATGTAATTAGATCTATTTATGATAATGTTCGTTCTTGCATAAATTTAAATGGTAAATTGTCTACTATGTTCGATTTACATGTCGGTTTATTACAAGGGGAATCGTTATCGCCCATGCTTTTTTCATTATTCGTTAATGATATGGAGAGTGAGTTTTTAAATTCCAATTGTCAAGGTTATGAACTACAATTGATTAATCTGTTTATGTTAATGTATGCCGATGACACAGTTTTGTTTTCGGAAGATGTTAACAATCTTCAGCACATGCTAGATTGTCTGCAATGTTACACTGATAAATGGAATTTAACTGTTAATTATGATAAAACTAAAATTGTAATTTTTAGAAAAAGTAAAAGAATCTTACCTACTGAAAACTGGACGTTTAATGGCAAGTCAATTGAGATAGTGGACAAATTTTGTTATCTAGGATTAGTTTTTTATTATAATGGAAGATTCACCGTAGCACAAAACACGTTGGCATCTCAAGGCAGGAATGCTTTTTATCTTTTAAAAAGAAGAATGAAAGATTTTATCCTTAATACTGAAACTAAATTATCTTTGTTTGATACATATGTGACATGCATACTGAACTATGGATGTGAGGTATGGGGTAATTGTTTATCGCCGCAAATCGAAAAAGTCCATCTTCTCTTTCTTAAAGATTTATTAAACGTTAAGAAAACCGTCAATAGTTCTATGGTTTACTTTGAGACAGGAAGTTATTCCTTACATATAAAGCGCAAAGTAGCTATAATTAAATACTGGTTAAATATTTTGAATACAAATAACTGTGTACTAAAAGCATGCTATGATGCACTACTTGAGCTTAATGTCAAAAAGCCGAATTGTAAACTTAACTGGGTTTATCATGTTAAAAATGATTTATATAGAATGGGTTTTAATCATATTTGGGATGTTCAATATGTTCCAAATGAAAAACAATTTGTGGAAATGTATACCCAACGTCTGCATGACGTATTTATTCAGGAATTACGTGGTGCGTTTGAAACATCTTCTAAATGTTATTTATATAGACATCTTGTCGATACTTTTAATATGCAATTCTATTTAGTAAAGCCTTTAACATTTAATACCAAAAAAATGTTGAGTCAATATCGCATGCAGGCGCATTCCCTTAATATCGAATCTGGACGTTATAATGGGGTTCCGAGAGGTCAAAGATTATGTTTTGCCTGTGACAAAAATGATTTAGAAGATGAGATACATTTTATTCTTATTTGTCCTGCTTACTCTGTATTGAGAAACACATACATTAAGCAATATTACTTCCGATGCCCCAGTGTGTATAAATTAATTGAATTATTGTCATGTAAAAGTATTAAAACATTACGTAGATTGGGTCTGTATTTAAAATATGCTACCGCCAAAAGAAAAACCCTCGTGTAGTAATATTGCTAAATGATGTATTCTTTTTATGTGATAATTGCTTATATGGAATTGTCCTCCGCCATCTTGAAAATTTGAAATATGTTTTGTATTCTATGTATCAATTAACCTATATGCTGATTTGCATTCGGAAATAAAAAACTTAAACTTAAACTTAAACAAAAGCACCGTATAACACATGTGATTTTTTTTTACGGAGACACTGTAGTACACACGTGATATAATCTGTAAAAAAACACACTATAGTACACATGTGAAACTTTTTTCTTTTGAGACACTGTATTACACAAGTGATAATCTTGTCATAATTCTTCGCATAATCCTTTTAACTTGTTTATTATATTTATGGGTAATTTCATTTTGTTTTCAGGAAAAGTCCTCCTTTGTTTACTTAAAATTGCTCAAGGTATGTACTGTTTTTCGTCATCTGTAAATAAAATTTACATAAAATGTGGAGTAAACAACATTCTTAAACGTTTTAAGTATCTGGGTCATTAGGAATCTATCCTATTTAAACAAGGTTTGCTTAATCAATTTTTCAAAAATACAATCTTTGACATTGACATTGGAGGTCGCCATTCTATTGCTCGAGTTGAACTAGAAAGCCTAGTTTATTTACCTTTGAATACTATTTTCTTGTCATATAGAGGCTTTCCTAAAGCATATCAATAGAGGAATTCAATTTGTGTTAACATATCCATAAACCCGGCTCATTTTTATAATTTAATAATCAAATTCATAACCTTTCGAAACTTAAGCAGTAAACTAAATCTAAATAATACGCAAACCTCAAAAAACTTCAAATAAACTGGAGTCAATCACAACTAAAAACGCATATGAATACATATATCACAATTTAAATTCGATCTCTGTTATATTTGGGACTCGACATGAATATTTTAATGAAAAGGTCTATTCTATGTCATTTTTAGCTAAAAGAATGAGGACCAATTTGACGTTGCTTTGTGTGCTAGTTCTTTCTGCCGTACTTCTTCATGATGTGGAAGGCCAGTGGCTGATTTGGGAAGGAAGATTACGTAGAGGATTTGAACGGCAGCTACCCTTTAACAGTTTCTGCGCAACGCAATATTTACGTTGTCTGCAAGCCGGTGCCCCGCGATATATCTGTTTCTCCGGGTACCATAGATGTTCATGGAACGTTTGAATCCCGCTTATTCACCTCGGCTAGACGACAAGGAATCGGACACTCAATTAACAGATGGTCAAAGAACAGTTTGTACGAGGGAGGAAAGGAACATTTTGTACAAGATGGCGGAATGATCGCGTAGCATAAAACTGTCATATTTATAATATTATGGTGTTTGTTATCATTTCATAGTTTTTTTCCCTAAAACATTTCTTTGTGATATGTTTGCTGATATACACACTTTTCGCCAAAGCAAACAAAAAATCAGCGATAACGCTGGGGCATTTTTTTAAAAACTTTTAAGTCAACTATAGGGTTTGTGAAACATTACTCTATCATTATTAAGGCTTTTAAAATAATTATTTCAATTTTTGAAAAACACAAAGTAGTGTAAGAAAATGTATTCATTATTTATGATCCCAGATGTTTGTGATAGTAAACAAATAATGATTTCATCATCATTCTACTTGAAAGACAACCCAGGCAACACGCTCTCTATCCGGCACTACTGTAACTTACTAACAGACAGTAACTCTGACAAGGCAGTATCGCTGAGGCCAGAAGAAACTCTCTTACAACACAGTTACCCTATGAAAATTACTCTCTGATTAGGTAGTAAATCTCAAGTAAGGCAGAGCTTTTCTGACACGGCAGTAACTCTTGCACTTGAAAGGAATTTTAAAGCAAGGTGGTATTTTTTGTTTAAAGTTAAACACGAATATTAAAGTTATGGTTCTGATAAAAATATGGTTGACGTCCAGCCAGACAATCAGACAATGCCATACCATAATACATCCTTAAAGATGAGTGTATTAAAAGCTTATGTGTGTAAATCATCTTTAAACAATTATTAAGATAATGCAGGGCTAACACCTTAACTTTTTACATAAGTTGATAGAAGCACATTGATTCTCATCGCTATTTGATATTTTTATTGTGATGATCGATGTAGGTATGTGTCTTAGTATCTGATAAGTGACAATAAATATTACCCTATATAAGACTGTTACAGGTAACTTTAAAAACAAGAGGCCCAATGGGCCTGAATGGCTCACCTGGTATTAATATTACACTTGTAATCTTAAAAGTGGACTATAATACAGCTACAGGCAAAATACCAGTGTTTGATTCAAAAGAATATAATAAAAGATTTAAACATGTGACACATTTGACCTTGAAAGTCATTCAAGGATATTAATTTGAACAGACTTTATAGCCTTTCATACTAGCATGCCTCTGGCCAAATATCTTTACCCTGGACCTTTAGTTTATTCAGAAGTTGTTTAAAGATTTAAATATATTTGACTCCATGTGACCTTGAATATAAGTCAAGGTCATTCATTTGAACAAACCTGGCAGCCCTTCATCCCAGCATGTTACTGCCTAAATATCATCGACCTATGCCTATTGGTTATTCAGAAGAAGTCGTTAAAAGATTTTAACATTTTTGAGCTCTATGACCTTGAATATTAGTCAAGTTCATTCATTTGAACAAACTTGGTAGCCCTTCATCCTTGCATAAAACTGGCAAAAAATCATCACCCTAGGCCTCTAGGTTATTCAGAAGAAGTTGCGAAAGTTTTAAACATATTTGACCTCTGTGACCCTGAATATAAATCAATGTCATGCATTTGAACAAACTTGGTAGTCCTTCATCCCAGTTTGCTCCTGGTCAATTATCATCACCCTCGGCTTTTTGGTTATTGAGAACAAGCTGTTTCAATTAAAATATTGACGACGGACGACGGACGGACGGACGACGGACGCCGCGCTACAGCATAAGTTATCTTGCCCTTTGGGCAGGTGAGCTAAAAACGCTTTCAGACTACAACGGGAAAACAAAATCCCGTCAGCTTATCACAGGTTATGGGGTCATGGGTTAATGAAGAAAAAGAAGACAAAACACAGAGACGAAATCACAATTTTTTATAAACATATAATAACATTGAACGTGTAAAACACGGCCATATATGCCTTGAAAGCATTTGTGTCATGCCATTACGGAATATTTTTCGCACGTTGGATAGAAATATCCAACTCTCTAGTATATAATGTTAGCCAACCTCGGCTTTTGCCGCAAACTATGTACAATGTACCCTTTAGTGCGATATTTCTATCCTACATGCATCCACACATATAAAAAAAAAGTCATATACTGTCAAAGTGGAAATGTTCGCGTTTTTCGCGTGTAGAAATTAAGCGCAAAAATATCCACATGCAAATATGAATATATGAGTTACATGAATCATATATATATAGACATAAAATAAAGATTTTAAACCTTTGCCAATACGAAAATTTCAACACCGCGATCTGTTTCTATTTCGACACTTGCAAAATTCCATTTTTACAGCAATAAATAATATTTAATGTACATAGGTACAGTATAACCTGCTTGTAAAACAATCTATCATAAGCAAAAAGGGCAATAAAGCACCTTAAGCCAGTTAAATCCACATACCTACCCATGTCATTAGTTTTTGGTTTGTTATATTACCTTTTATCTATAAATGTTATTTACTTTGGTTTCCATATTTTGTTTCATTTATTTACAAGGCCCTAAAGTAATATCACGAATAGGAAGGGGTTTTCGTCTGAAAATGGCTTATGTATTGTCAATGAAGTAGTCATTTACCTATACCACAAATATTTGTCAAAAAGAACTTACTTAACCCCTGAACAGTAGGTCTTCTTAAGTAAAATAGAGACATAAAAATATAAATTAGCACGTTCAACAATCTTCCTTTGTGAGTGTGAGTCACTCTTAACCCTTTCACCGCTGTGGACCACAATGGACTCATCCAGATAAATGGATGGTAGAGTCTACTTAAGTAACCTAGGGGTGAAAGGTTAACATGTTATACACACCTATACAAACTCGTCCTGTTTATCAATACACAGACGTTCTGTTGGTGTACGGTGTCACCTTCCTGGTTTGAATAATAAAAAGTCTTCATTATACAGAACTAGTAAATGGGTGATGTCAGTCTATTATCTACTTATACTTTAAATAGTTTGTTTTGGGGAAATGTTTTAAATATCACTGGGTGAAAATTACTGAAAATATAACGTGTCAAGACTGATGTACTGGCTACGCAATAAACAATTCAAATGAATATAATTCAAATAGTCAAGCATTTGTTCAGAAAAACCAATAAAAATACCATCATACTTACACATCATGAGAATAAATTTATTCTATCGTTAATATCTTCTGTGAATCAAAATAACTGTTTGGGAAAATAGAACAAATTAAATATTACTTGAAGGTAATTCACATTGTCAAATTGTGTATTAGACGGTGTCCTAATATTTTGCTCTATACATTGTAGTTTAGCTTCCGCACATGATGGTGTCATTACAAATTTTAGAACTTCATGTATGACTGTTTATAATAGCTTTTAATTTAAATGAAAATGATTCACCTTACAACTTCGTATTATTATGAATAGTCATACAGAAAATACGAAATTTTATTATTGGGGAAGACATTTACATAACATACTGTTAATGTAATTTTTGAGGAAGACACTTCAGAAAACAGTGTAAACGATAATATTTGGGAAGACACTTAAAGAAAAATAGTGATTATATAAATAGTGAGCAAGACACTTAACAGAAATGATGATTAAGTAAGTATGAGGAAGGCACAAGGAGCAAGTGCCAGGTAATACACATATCCAGGTCAAAGACGCAAATCCCCACAGAGTATATGCTACACGGACAAGTACTCGAAACTATTCCACATGCAAAATACCTTGGATTCACCATATCATCAAACCTGACCTGGAACAACACATCCAAAATGTAAGTAGCCAAGCCAACAGAACTTTAGGATATATAAAAAGAAACATCAAGGTGAAAGACAAAAAGGTAAAGGCTGCAGCGTACACGGCACTGGTTCGCCCTAAATTAGAATATTCTGCCTGTGTCTGGGACCCATACACCCAATATCAAAGTTAACATCTAGAAATGGTCCAGCGCAGAGCAGCTAGTTGGGTGTCTGGCAAATTTCCCCCTCTGGACAGTGTAACAGACATGTTAGGGAGTCTGGGTTGGCAAACATTAGCACACAGAAGATCCAAAAGCAGACTGTGTTTATTTAAAGAGGTGATGCAGAATATATAGATAGATAGATAGATAGATAAGAGAAACAATAGGCTAATGCATATTGTTGAAATGTTAATGACATGTCTTCAACTGATTATATTTTGAAAACTAAGCTAACAGTGCATAGCAAGTTAGATCAGAGCGACAATGCTGATATAACACCGTTCTATAAATTCACCTCAAGGGAGTCACATTTCCCATTCGTTCACGGTACCTGCACACGCCTGTTCCCAGTTTAACTGCAGGTTACTTTCCTAACCGATGTTTCAACTTGAAAAATATCAGGTTTATAACTTCATTGCGTTGTTCTAAAATCTAAAAGATCATCACAAAAACGGACGAAATCAATTTATATTTAGTACCTATTTATCAAAGATGTTCACCGTTGTTAAACTGTCCCTGATTGTTCTGTTTTATCAGTGTCTCGACATTATACTACATTGAAACTGTATGGTGCCTCTTAATTAAAGGTATGCTTGCATCGACGAATTCCGTCTTTGCGTATTGCAGAGTTATCTTCTCTTGGGAGCAGGTATTGATTGTTACGTCACTTGTTTGTGAGAGTAACGTCATCAATTTTTGAGAAAACGACGTAATTTTCTCGCACAAACCAATGACGTAACAATCAATACCTGCTCCCAAGAGAAGATAACTCTGCAATACGCAAAGACGGAATAGTTAAAGCATGATAAAAAGCTCAACATTTATCATTTCTGGTATCTAAACGTGCGTCAAAAACGTGATACCGTTACTATTTATGAAGACACCTCAATAGTGGCAGTATTTAGGAAGCCACTTAGAAATAATAAAAGCAGTATAAAAAAAACCCACTATAGTTATCAATGAGTAAACAATCTTATAAAAGGCTCTGCGTGTAAACATTAGTACATATAACGACATGTATAAAATAATTATTAATGGTCGGTTAACCGCCTGTACAGAAAGTAAACATAAGAGTGTAAATTATTCATACAGAGTGCTGTGTATGAAGTTTTATAAGGTTTAAAAAGCAAATATACGTGTGTATGTGTGTCTGTATTAATCAATTGCATATTTCGCATCACGCGCCTCCTAGCAAGCAGTGATCGGTGTGTTTCTTATGCATTGAACCCTATTTGACTGACTTTTACGAAACGATCGTTATACCCTACCCATATCATATTTACATCAATACTAAGCACTAGTGGTTTCCTCGATGATACCAGTGACACAGTAGTTAGGCAGTTTCCTAAGTCATCCAGTACTAAAACCGAGCTAGAACTGTAGTCACACACGAATAGATTACCATCACCATGGAAACATAAACCGCCTGGACGGAATGGCCGTCTCGCCCCATGGTAGGTGTATTTGGGTTCCAAGTGACCGTTATACACTGTGACGCAATTGTTACCACCATGCACAACGGCTATCGTCGTGTTCCATCTGTGTGACGTCATATGTAATGGCCTCACTTGTGGTCCTTTCATAATGTTCCTTTTTACGCCTTTGGTATTATAAACAGAAATACTTCCGCCACTACGGACTGTGTCTCCCAAGCTGCCGACTACTACATGACTATCCGGCATGATGCACAGACAATAGGGACGATTTGGTACCGACAGAACCACTCCAGTGGTTCCATCTTCATGATATTCCACAATTCGGTTGTCGGAACAGGCCACCCAGAGTCGCGCAGAAATGGTACTGATACACATGTTCTCGACGCAGTCTTCTGCCACAACAGATCTAATGACATTGCCAGTCATGTCCACCAATGCTACCTTTTTCATTCTGTCAAAGGCAATCCAGGCACCATCCACTGTCGCGCATAAGGCCGTGAATGCATTTGCATGCTTGAAATTTGAGACAGCTCTCAGGCAGTAGCTGGCGATGTCGTTGGTGGGAAACAATAGGTCACCGTTGTTGTCATCATCTATTTGTGCTGCCTGTTCTTGTATATTTTTGTCTGAACATGGCACGTCTTCGGTAGGCATCCATCCATTGCCCTCTGTTTGTGTTGAGGCATCACTTCGGTCAGGCTGTGTATTCAAATATCTCTCTTGTTCACACCGTGCATGGTTTTTTTTAGATTCCTTTTTGCATCGTCCACTACTCAGCACACCAAACGCACCGCTCACATCATTGATAGGGTCCGTGTTCTCAACAAATGTAAAATCAGTCAGTTGTGGTAATGCTGGAATCTCAACGTCAAAGTCAGAAATTTGCTGTTCAATGTCAGTCATACTGACACACGATGCACTTGTTATGGTCAAACGATACTTTTGAAAGTCAGAATGGAATTTTTTAAATTTCTCTGACAATGTACTCTTGTGTTGCTGTAATGTTTTGGCGTATTCCTTTTGCAGGAGGCTACAAAGCTTTACGTAACCTTCCTTCACCCCCTTCACTAGGTCTTGAATAGCCTTGCCTTTCGACTCAATCCTCTGGATCAAAAGCCGGTAATACGCATCTTTCTCTTTCAAAACTCGTCCAGTGTCTTCTATTTGCCTTTGGAACTGAAGTTTTTTACTCCTTTCTCTTTCTTCGATGAATCTTTGAATGTCATCCATACTGTCCTCGATACGAGACATGTCTAAAGAAGGAGGGTAGAATCACTTATCGGTAAGACTTCGAAATTCTTCTGCAAAATATTCACCAACATATTTCTGAAAGTAAACTCACTGAGTGCGAAATCACGTACTGTAAGAATGGATTCTATACATCTATACTTCCGGGTCTATCGTCCCAATTGAATTCAGTTATTTTCTGTCGCGACAGCTAATAAAAAATACAGTCCTTGTGTACTTAATATCACGATATGGACGTTACAGTTCTGTACTAAAAGTCGATAAATCCAGGCTCCTAACCTAAAACTTCCTGATCTAAATATAAATTCCCCAGTAAAGTATAGGTGTTACTATTCACGCTTAAACGATTTCATTTCCCCCTATAGCTGTAAGGTGTAAGGTACATGGTGGTGCTTGAATACTTTTGATATGATTATATAAAATATCAGAAAGCAGTGTCTCTCGAATATGAATACGAAATATTAAATCAAATAACTCGACAGGAACTAATTTTTCGGTTGGAACGTATCAGTTCGTATCCAATCGAATGATGTATTTAAATAACAATGAGTTACAGTTGCGAAAACTTTGACGGACTTTTCGGGAAGCAAATTTATACATGCACTATATATATAAATAACAATTGTAGGAATATAACTCTTATTAAGGTGGCTCCACACATCGTCATCAGCGTCCATTTTCGTGACGTACTTCCGGAAAAAGTACAGCTCGGACTCAGTTATATTAATCGAAATGTGCATGTACACCGTGTCGTCATTTCCGTATTGCGTATCGGGCATTGCAAATTATAGAAACACTGGGCCGTTTTCGTTTAAACGGTCAAACCGATCGGACCACTGTTGTTCGTTTATTAAATAAGGTCGGACCTAGTAATCTGATGCTGCTTTCAGGCGAGCCTTGAGAAAGCCTTGCAAGGCCTGCATACACATTTGTATTTATACCCGAAATTGTTACATCTATAAACGGTTAAACCGGTTGCTCCGCATAAACGAACAGGCCCCTGGTAAACAATAGTACACGTGCGTGCCGATTATATGTCAACACCCGATATCGAGATCTTACCGGGAAATGTATAATCACACGTACTTTAGGAATAAAGCTTTCCAATTCATAGACATAAACAGACTCACGGGAAGACNACTGTCATTGTGTAAATGTCACCCCTCAGCAAAAAGTTCCGATTTTTTTCAAGGAAGATAACTCTCACCCGGATCGAAGTGAATGTAAAATGTAAAATAAATTAATTATAAAGCCATTGTGTATATTTTGTTCAATTTCCAATTCTATATGTATAGATCTTTGTGTCCTATTTGCGTTTAGCTTGTAGATAATCACTTTTATCCGTACAAATTCAATAAAAAACACTTTGTGTAACATGTGTTACCTATTTTGCGATAAATAAAATATTTGTAGGATTAATTAGAAATGCTACTTTTCCTTTTATTATTGTTGTTATTAGTCTGAACAATGCCACACACACAAAAAAAACCGAAAAATATTAAAATTGACGAAAATTCAATTTTTTGGTATTTTTTCCAAAAAAGTCCCCAAACTATCGGAATGTTTAGATTTTCATAAAATCAACTCTACATAGTTGCATAACCATTATATGAAAGTTTCAACGAATTTTGCTGGTTAATTGTGAAAGTGTGGAGCCACCTTAAGGTGATATTATTTTGTATCTTAACAAGTGATATTGCTAAAATGTAAAGTCAAAACGATTAATCAAATTCCTAGACCTGTACCAACTTCCAAGTGCCCTCCTAATAGCTTTTCAGGACTTATTGTAGTTGAACATTGCTGGCTAGACAGGTATTCCGTCTTTGCGTATTGCAGAGTTATCTTCTCTTGTGAGCAGGTATTGATTGTTACGTCATTGGTTTGTGAGAATAACGTCATCAATTTTTGAGAAAACGACGTAATTTTCTCACACAAGCCAATGACGTAACAATCAATACCTGCTCACAAGAGAAGATAACTCTGCAATACGCAAAGACGGAATAGGTAAACTGTCGATATAGAATTGTATTGTGTTACGGCCCATCAACAATGCAAGTCATTTCGGGCCAAATGTCTTGGCAAAACTTATGAATTTTGATCATGATAGTCTGGTGAGATTTTGGCCCCTTTCGCGTATCCAGTTCAGCCGTTTCAACCAGCTGAACCTGAGAAATACGACAGGCTTAGATCTTTGTCACGTGCAAATACAAGGTCGATTCACGTGTATACTTTATGAAACGTTATATATTTTAGTGGACGCATGCATTGAAAGAAAGGCATATTATTCTTGATATATTGTTATTTAGTTGTCACAAAACTCCAAAACCGGGCATCTTTTACCTCTGCCTAAGTTTGGTTAAGGTCTGATCGGTTATCGCGGAATATGTGTGCGCCACCTGTACCGTTTCAACCGGGATATGCGCATGCGACCTAGATCTACCCTTCCCCGGGGTGTTGAACCACACATTGTCCTGCACTTCTCAACAGGTCACCCATCCCAGCAATGTTCAGATTATTGAATAAATATTTTCTATTTTTTTTCTTTTTCTTTTATAACAATAGTAATAGAAGCTTTAAGGTCAGCCATCACCAAAACATATACGAGCAAATGTATCTCTATTTATCGTTTGTGAAATGATAATGATAAAATAATGCTGAATTTATCAATAATAATTCGATAATTGGTGAGTTATGGTGAGTAACTTGATTAAAGTGTTGTACGTGTATAACCTCAAATATGGATTATTCTTTGGCTCGAAAACCGGGACACGATGTTTTAGCACTTGTGCTGCATGTGTTTAAGTTTTTATTTGGACAAAGGGTTAGATCGCCACGAAAGTTTTACAAATGATATTGTCCGTTTTTCCGCTATCACACGTTATTTTACATTTATCTGAATTCCTTTCAATATCGCGATATGAGGATAATATTTAATTAAACTGTACATGTACAATCGATTGGTAGCCTGATTGGTGTTTCGATACGATTTTACATATTATAGGATACTTGAATGTGTTTTTCTTATTTGGACAAAAGGGTAGATCGCCACGAAAGTTTTACACATTATATTATCCGTTCTGCCGCTATCACACATTATTTTTTATTTATCTGAATTATTTTCAATAGCGCGATATGAAGATAATATTTAATTACATGTAAAAACGATTGGTAACGTGATTGGTGCTGAGATACGACTTTACATATTGTAAAACACTTGAATTTCATTTTCTCGGTAATTTTACTGAAACACAAAATCACTGAAATTAGATGATATTTTAATCAATAAATATTTGTCCCGATAAATCAAACTTACGTTTACTAATTGTCATGGTGTAGCTATAACTTTTGTTGACAAGTAGTTCTGAAGGAAACAAAGTTTAGGATACTTAGCATTTTAAAGCAATACCTATAAAGACTATCCTTAACAGAGGTCGTAGGTAACACACTTCATTACAACGACATAAACAGAGGTCGTAGGTAACACACTTGATTACACCGACATGAACAGAGGTCGTAGGTAACACACTTCATTACACCGACATAAACAGAGGTCGTAGGTAACACACTTCATTGCACCGACATAAACAGAGGTCGTAGGTAACACACTTCGTTACAACGACATAAACAGAGGTCGTAGGTAACACACTTCATTACACCGACATAAACAGATGTCGTAGGTAACACACTTCATTACACCGACATAAACAGAGGTCTTAGGTAACACACCTTCATCACACCGACATAAACAGAGGTCGTAGGTAACACACCTTCATTACACCGACATAAACAGAGGTCGCAGGTAACACACTTCATTACACCGACATAAACAGAGGTCTTAGGTAACACACCTTCATCACACCGACATAAACAGAGGTCGTAGGTAACACACTTCATTACACCGACATAAACAGGCATGTCCTCGCAATAACCTCGTACTATCAGCAGGATGTCAGATAACACTTATCTTAGTTTAGCCTTATACATATTTTATTCAAATATTTCCCTCTAAATCCAATCTATATGAACCTAAACAATTCTCAAATGTAAATAAATTGATCACGAGCTACAGGAAAATATCCTGAAAATGTGTTGAGGGTTTCATCTTGGAATATTTTCGATCCCAACCACCTTTGACGCTTTATATCGAATTGCGTAACAAAATAAAAGGCAGCTTTTAGAAATGGGAGATAGCAGTATTCTAAACTACAAAGCATTGTGTTAGGGATATGCGAGGGGGTACCATTTTGATAATAAATAGATATTCCACCGGGAAGTTGAAATTAGCGGCTTTCCCTTCGACTTTTGTCCTCAATTACACAATATAATGTTTATATTCTCGATAAAAAGGTTAACATTTCTTTAAAGAAAAACGTTCAATATATTTTTCTGTCTGTAAATAAAACTTAATTATAAAATGAACTAAAATGGATATTTTGGTAAGCGTTTTTGTTTTTATGTAAACTTGTACAGATATGTTGCCGCACCTGGAGCTGTTATGGTATGTCAGGTGTTTAGCTGTTTGGTGTAAAGTATAAATTGACCTGTATATCTGTGCCGACTGGCCTGGACAGACATTAATTGATATTTATTGCCTATACTCCAAGCATATCTTACCCTATAGTGACGACAATCTAACCGCATAATTTGTACTAGCCCATCAAAATACAGGAGTTGTCATTCTCATATTGTCACACACATTTACATTTCAAATATGTCAATCTCGGGGGAAGGTCGGGTGAGTCAGGGATGGAGTAGTCACCTACACATCCCTGGGTGACCATAAAGTGCGGTTGTGGAAGACACTGGTTATTTATCTGTATCTATGCTTCTTAGAATTTGGTATCTGTGTACAGGTTTGGTGTTGATATACTATAAAGATGATAATTGTTAAAGCAATGGAAAGCAGATGTCGGACAGTCTTGAATTAAAAATTGATGGATAATTCACGAAAGAATTTTCGAGCATATAAACGGGCAAAGAAACTGGTGGTGAAGGGGAATTGGTGATAAATTGGGGAAAACAATTGTTTAAGTCGGTATTCCGTCTTTGCGTATTGCAGAGATATCTTCTCTTGAGAACAGGGATTGATTGCTACGTCATTTTTTTGTGAGAGTAACGTCATCAATTTTTGAGAAAACGACGTTATTTTCTCACACAAACCAATGACGTAACAATCAAATACCTGTTCTCAAGAGAAGATAACTCTGCAATACGCAAAGACGGAATACTAGACCGAACGGTTCATGTAGTTTCACGGAAAGTCAAGTGCAACGGTTTGTTGTGGGGTAGCCCAGGGCCCCATTACGTTAGGAATTAAAGGAGAAGAATAAAGGAGAGAATCGAACTGCTGATGGAAGAAAGTGTAATGTTGCCAGAAAGTCCTTAGTGTAGATAACAGACTAGTCAACCATTCAAAGCGAAAGGAACATCAACCTATTATTATCATCACCACGGAATTAAGTCCGTGTCATCACAAATAATAATTTGTACAAAAGTACCACGTTACATGTGGTGTTATAGCATATAGGTACAGCCATACTAAAACTGAAGAACTATATTTGCAAGGAGACCAATTTGGATTTCTGCTTTATTTTTGCCCATAACACAATCAATAAGCTGTAGGAGGAAACAGCTGTATGGTGCAGTGAGATGCTGAAGTGTATATATAGGAGCAATCATGTGTCTGTGTTTAACGTTGTCTTATATTTATATCCTAGGCTTCTTTTGCTATTATGATAATTTTTTTAATACCTTTTCGACACCTTTTTCACAGAATTTTTTTTAATTTAGTTCAAAATTATCAATTATAAGCCAGCATCAATGATGTGCCACAGACGTTTACTTCCAAGTCTTATATCTAATTACCAACGCATACCTCCACATATCTTATACCCACACACATATAGTACACCTCCACATATCTTACCCACACACATATAGTACACCTCCACATATCTTACCCACACACATATAGTACACCTCCACATATCTTACCCACACACATATAGTACACCTCCACATATCTTACCCACACACATATAGTACACCTCCACATATCTTACCCACACACATATAGTACACCTCCACATATCTTACCCACACACATATAGTACACCTCCACATATCTTACCCACACACATATAGTACACCTCCACATATCTTACCCATCGATGCTGAGAAGATTCCCTACAAGGTAGATGTGTGTATCATGGTATGCAGTACTGGTTTCCTCATGATCTTCATGTGCAGTAAAATATCTTTAATAACCAGCAGAATGCAGAATCACTTTTCTTTTGCAACAAGATGATATAGATTTGCATCAAGTATGGATGTGAAATATAATGTAAGCGGATTTCTAGCTATCTTTGTGCAGTTAATTATTTTAATGGCAGATAACAAGCAGAAGTTAGCTATAGAATAACTATCATTTTTGCAACAAACGTATTCAGATAAATGATATAGGATTCATTCGCTATTTAACAAGGCAAAGTATTGCAAGGCAATCCATAGAACGATCACCGGTAATGATTCTTATATTTAACAAACAGTAAACTTATGTCAGGATGCCATGAACTACTGTTCAAAGCATAAGTAACAGTGAGGTTGTATATAGTGACCTAATTCTTGCACTTGCCATACCAAGATGTCATTGTACACCTAATCTGGTTACTCTAGGTGAAATAGTATAGAAGATATGCCCAGGACAATTAACGCTTTCAAAAGTTAAGGTCAAAGGTCAGGTCATATAGGTCACAGTGACCTAATTCTGCACTCTGCACTCCCGCAATCCGAAGATGTATTTGTACACCAAATCTTGTGTAATCAGATGAAACAGTATAGAAGATATGCCCCAGACAAACTTTTTCAAAAGTTAAGGTCAAAGACTAAAGCATAGGTCACAGTGACCTAATTCTTGCACTCTGCACTCCGCCACTCCAAGATGTCCTCGTACACCAAATCTGGTTGCTGGAGGTGAAATAGCATAGAAGATATGTTCCCAACAAACTTTATCAGAAATTAAGGTCAAAGGTTAAAGCATAAGTCACAGTGAGGTCATTAGTGACCTAAAACTTGCACTCTGCATTACGCCATCCCAAGTTGTTCTTGCACACCATATCTGGTTACTCTAGGAGAAACAGTATAGAAGATATGCCCCGGACAAACTTCTTGGACGAAAGGATTGACGGAGTGCAAACCTATATAAGTCGGTGGGGGACTAATAACAACAAAATACAAATGTGTAAGTATATTATAGAAACATGTTTATTTCCAGATATTGCAGTATAGTTATCAAAAGCAACCATTATCAGAGGTAACAAAATATATCTTTCTTTGACTCATCCTTTCCATATAGGAATATGCCTCCCATACGCCGTCCTGTGAAGGTTGACATGCATGCAAAGTAAGAAGTACAATTTGAGGTGTGTATGTGTTTCCAAAGTGGAAGTTCATTCAAAAGATTGAAAAGCCATATTGAAAACATTTAAAAGCCGTATTACTCTAATTTCTAAGATTTCGAAAAACATGTGTTACAAAAAGACTATAAACGAAGTTTCGTTTTGATGAATATAAGTTTTGAAATGAATGAACGATGAGAGACACCTTCTAAACTCTTTGGTAATGTTTCGTATATAAGTCAATTCAAATCATACCTTAATCGTTCCAATTGAATATATTTAATTAGTATGTAAAACAGTCTATAGTGGATTGCACTTTCTGTATATAAAACGCTTCCTGTTTACACGGGTAAACTATAATATCTTGCAAGATAAGCAATTGTAAAAATAAAAAAAATATCTGTAAATAATAGTTCAGATATGTAGAAAGTAAACTGCATTTTTAATAAAACAAATATATATTTAATTGAATGAACTTCACCTCGAGAACACATGTAATGAAAACAACAATGCAAAAGATCACAAATACATGGGGAAAAAATAATAAACCACTCAAAGGCAGAAACAAATGGAGGGTAAAAATACAAAAAGCAGAGGCTAGCCATGCACAATCACACTTTTAAACACAATAAATACGATAGAAAATAACATTAAAAAATGAAAAAAAATGGCAAAAGGCCAATAAATATTGTGAATTGATTCACAAATATGGGTGATAACATATCAACCCGAAAAATAAAACAGAAAAAATTCAATCACACAAAATTGTGTTGATATGATGATTTTTAAATATGTATAAAGAGTGACTAGATCATGTATTTACGTACTGAGTTCAAGTACATTTAAGTATGTCACAAAACAAAGCATCCTATCTTCAAGCATAATGGGGGAGGGGGAATGAAGCAATGCTATTGTTTTTGTATAGCAGTTAAGACACATGCTTTTTCTTGGAAGCTTAAAAGTGAAAAAACAACAATAGATTTATCTTATTAATTGATAATTCACTCAAAACAAGTTTTCACAAGGAGCATCCTTAGGAAGGGACCACATAATAACACTCTGTCTTTAATTTAAATGGCCTGTACAAATTAACTTTGGAAATCAGATTTTTTCAAATTACTTTCATGTGATGGAACATCTCAGAACTTAACATTCCTGAATCTGGGTAATTATAAGTGGTCTTTATAAATGGTCAAATGCTTGGAAAATGGAATTGTCCAATATTGGAGTATGATCAGTGCTGCAATGGCTATATAGTTAACCCTGAATAAATTATCATCATTAACCGACAATTATAGGCACCGATCTAAGAGTTTAAAACACTTGATATCTGGCATCAAAATAAACAGCATAAAAATTAGCTATTTCAACCAAACACTCTAATAAAAAAGAATCGGCATGAGTTTTCATATATACATGTAGAGTTGTCAATCCTGTTTGATTTAATTGCTTTTGGACAAAATTTGAATGACCAACAAAAGCCTGTTAGTGATTCACAAGTAGGTGTAAGGCAAGTAGTGTCCGTTTTTATCTGTACATAATTTGTTTTGTGTCTCTGTATTCTTCGTAGCACGTTGATGTTATATCGAAATAAAATCGTTTTTCCAACCAAAGTACAGCTGCTAATCGCAAAATGACAGTATCACTGATTCAAACACGGGAACTATCTTATAGATTTCTGATCATATGGTATAATTTATTCCATCCACTTGTCAATCTCTTTACCAAAACGTGACAATAGGTTATCCATAATGAAAACAAATTCATAGAAGACACTTATTTTTCCTCTTTGTAGTACGTTACATGTAAATCTGCAGTCAGGTTACATATCATTATGAAATCACATGTCTAGATACTTTTGGCCTCGTCACATTTTTCTACTCTAGATCATCTTAAATGCAAAGCAAATTGTAAAGTATTCAAATAGTTATTAAGTCCAAACGACAGCTAAAAATTCATTTTCCGGGTGCAAAATTTTCGTAAAAAACGATGTTAATAATGAAGAATTACAAATAAAAATGGTAAAATTCTCCAGATATACATGACCGATTGGTCTACTTTGTCAGCAACTGAACAATTATGTTATACATTAATACAACATTTACATTAATTTAACAGGGCATAATACCTCAACAACATGTCTGTATGTCAACAAGTTCACAACACCTGTCATCACAACCAAATATCCATTTTTTGTATCGTAGTATTAATCAACATGATACGATTTGATTTTTTTTTTTTAATTTCATTGCACATCTTCAGTAATGAGGTTTACTAAAATGTTAGAAATATTATACTGAATCAATAGTTCAAGCATTATCACATCCAAACATACATATGATGTGCATGTAAAGGAGACGCTCGGAATATAAAAAACTCTTTTTCAACGACAATTTCAAAGAACAAAATATTAGCGTTATTCTGAACTTATATTTTCTATAAGTTCAGAAAAAAACACCTAAAAAACAAAACAAAAAAACCTTGAAAATCACACAAAATAATATATTATGGATTAAATTATCTTAACAGTTATGAATTTAACAATTGTCAATGCAAAAGCAACATATTACCACAATGCTAATGTATAAATATAGTGTCAAGTTTGCAAATGTGTACATCTGGTTTTTAATTATAAGCAATCATGATAAATTTTCCAAATGTTATACATATTCCAGCACACCCCGTTGTATAATATAAACAATTAATCAACACTCTTAAGAGGGCACCAATAAACAAAAAAAAAGACATAAGAACTACTATCTATAAAACATTCACATGGAAATATACATTTGAGTAAGTATTTCTTGTCCTTATTATGCAAAACTTTCTTCACTGTTTAAACAGTAGGGGTGCATGGTGGTTACTTTTCAAAATATGATGCTGAATACATATACCAGTCACCACATCTCTCAGCATGAAACTGGCTTAACCAGATCCTGCTTTACAAAAAAATGATAATTTTGAAATGAGCTATGCAGAACTTATCCGGTGATGTAAATATGCCCAACATATGAATAGTGTGACCGTCATTGTATAATGCAGTCTATTTCGTTCTCCGGTCTCAAGCATGAACTGTCTTCTGCCATGCATGCCAACACGCCATTTGTTCATAACCCATGTAAGCTGACAGATGTCGTCGAAACGTTATCACTTTTACGTTGAAAAATACTTGTGTATCGGGACGCATTGCGAAACACTCATGACAAACTTTTAAACCAGTATACTAATTGTAAGTATATGTATTAGGTGTACTTATACCAGGATGTGCCTTCTTTCCCATCAGTCAAATTCATACATTATACAAAATGCAAAATGTTCAAGCGTTGATTAATTTGCAGGCTTTAGAAATATTACAAAGTTAATTTGAAATTGTAAGGGAATTTCTGTGATAAATAATGGGATAGCGACAAATTCATTAACCATATATGATATTTTGGGTTGAAAAACAAGAGATCCTATAGGGATCATGGCGCCAACCGTTGCGCAATCTTCATTAGTTCTTACGCTAGTTCGATCTTTTCTCTTCTTTTTTCTTGTTTTCTCTTATTTCTTTGATTGAATCATGTAAACAGTAAATGCACCTTGAGGTAACCATTTTGTTTATTCCATCAAATCTCCAAAGTAAACATGCACAATTAAGGACCAAGGAAAAGCTACAAAACAGATTTGGGAATCATTTTTCCAGTGTTTCCTGTGATGTAGCGAAAACGAACATTCACTGACAAATATCCAAGATAGCCCTATGTCGGCCATTTGTTTATCCAAACCATCTCAAAATTGCACATGCTAAATAAGAGGAACCTACATATGCAATTGAGAAAGCTCCTCCAAGTACATCGTACGTGTACTTCCTGAGTAATAGCGAAAACAAACACTCACTGTCAAAATCGATTAATGCCCCATGTCGGACATTTCATTTATCCAAGCTGTGTCCAAATTAAACATGCACAATAGGAAACCAAGGACAACCTACATGCAAAATTTAAGAAAGATCCCTCAAAGTACTTTCACTGTCGAAATCTAAGATTGCCGCCTGTCGGCCATTTTCTTTACACTAGCTGTCTCAAAATCAAACATGCACAACAAGAGACCGATGGGAACCTGCATATAAAAAAAAATCCCTCAAGTTCTTCCTGAGAAATAGCGGTAACAAACATTCATACTTAAAATCCAAGAAGGCAGCCTGTCGGCCATTTTGTTTATCCGATCAGTCTCAAAAGTAAACATACACAACAAGAGAGATCGATGGTAACATGCATATCAAATTTTAAAAAGATCCCTCGAGTACTTCCTGAGAAATAGCGGTAAAAAACATTCATTCTCAAAATCCAAGATGGCTACCTATTGGCCATTTTGTTTATCCGCTCAGTCTCAAAAGTTAACATGCACAACTAGAGACCAATGGGAACATACATTTTAAATTTAAGAAAGATCCCTCAAATACTTCCTGAGAAATAGCCATGCATGCATCAATCATTTATTGTCAAAATCCAAGATGGCATCTGTCGGCCATTTTATTTATGTGATCAGTCTCAAAAGAAAGCATGCATGCACAACTAAAGACCAAGGGGAACTTGAAAAGATTCATTCCGTACTTCCTAAGAAATAGCGATATCAATCATTTACCGTCAAAATCAAAGATGACCACCTGTAGGCCAAGTAAACATGCACAACTAGGGACCAAGGGGAACCTACATATCAAATTTGAGATAGATCGATTCCTCGAGTACCTTCTGAGAAATAGCAATAACAAGAACGGGTTAAGGATCGATGGGCGATGGACGGACAACAGACCACGGATGACAGGCGATTTGAACAGCCCACCATGTACATGTGATAATAGCAGGCTAAAAATCCAGTGCGTGGTGATTTACAAGTCAAGGCCCATCAGTATTTACTAGATATATCTGTGACGTTAATAAAATGGTTAAAACAAGTAAGTTTTACTGCCAATTCAATCTCTCTTTAAGAAAAGTATCGACCAGCTCTGCTCGGGGACATTGTCGTGTGTTCTTGGTAATGAAAACATTGACCAATCATGTTGGGGAACACGATCATGTGATCTTGGTAATGAAAACATTGACCAATCATGTTGGGGAACACGATCATGTGATCTTGGTAATGAAAACATTGACCAATCATGTTGGGGAACACGATCATGTGATCTTGGTAATGAAAACATTGACCAATCATGTTGGGGAACACGATCATGTGATCTTGGTAATGAAAACATTGACCAATCATGTTGGGGAACACGATCATGTGATCTTGGTAATGAAAACATTGACCAATCATGTTGGGGAACATGATCATGTGATCTTGGTAATGAAAACATCAACCAGTCATGTAATTAGGGAACATGATCTTGTGACCTATGTCAGGAAGGTATTCGTCATACCACTGTGCCTTTCAGACCCTCGACCGGAGAATCTATCTGATGTTGAGGCATTTCTGGAACACTATTGTCGATACTTCCCAGGTGAAAGAGAGGATGTCCATTGCTGGTGGTGGTACTACCAGGGCTGCCCTCTGCCGGTGGTTGTGTGGAATTGTCATCGTTATCTTCTTCATCAGAGTCATCATCCATGTAGATGATTGGAATCTGTTGTAACAGTAGGTATTAACGTTAACAGCAGTTGTACTGATATATATATATATACAGTACATTTCACCTAATATCACGTCTGTTCATGTCACTTTTCGGTTATTATCATGTTTTTTTGATGCACCGTTTTTCTGATATATAATCTATGCAATTCAATTCTTTTATTATCACCTGATTTTATGTTGATTTCTCGTAATATCACTCTATTTTGGCCACTGCCACAAAAAAAATACAGGTTAATGGTGGTAATGATTCATGATAAATGCCCTGGGGACCTTCTTTCACACCCTGGACACATTATGTAAACAATGCCTTGACCTAACAGGGTATTTTTTACACCTGGCTGACTGTCAAACAATAGGTTACACCTGGCTGACTGTTAAACAATAGGTTGACTTACATACTTGTTAACATGATATTCACCTGTGGTTGGGGAGCTAGGGCAGTCTAACATCTGTAAACTTTTCTAATGCCAAGTGTGATGTATTCTTTCAACTAATTATAACATGTGTA
>NW_018407597.1:1541303-1542290 GCF_002113885.1 Mizuhopecten yessoensis
TATATATATATATATATATATATATATATGTTTCTGCCTTATATAATAATTTCAATAATGATGAAACACGCTATTGAATTAACAGTGTCTTCATGCAGACTTAAGTACTCCAATATTTAAATCAACTATTGAGAAATCTCTTGACTGATGAAGTTGATAATAGTCTCTATGAACATACTTATTCTAATATAGAAATTTGTCAGTCTTTATAAAAACATTTCACCACTATTGGACCATTCATCACCCTCTTCCACTCTCTGGTGTAGAAAATAGAAGTCTTTATGTAAGTCCCTATTATTTTTCCTACTCCCACCACTTGTTCTCCATGTTACATACGAGAACAATCTCTGTGATCACCCTACAACTAGAATCCGGCATTATCTCACTTCTAACTCTCCTTGACGTAGATGACAACAATCTCTGTGAATACCCTACAACTAGAATCCTGCATTATCTCACTTCTAACTCTCCTTGATGTAGATGACAATCTCTGTGATTACCCTATACAACTAGAATCCTGCATTATCTCACTTCTAACTCTCCTTGACGCAGATGACAATCTCTGTTAATACCCTACAACTAGAATCCAGCATTATCTCACTTCTACCTCTCCTTGACGTAGATGACAACACTCTCTGTGTTATCTCACTTCTAACACTCCTTGACGTAGATGACAATCTCTGTGACTACCCTACAACTAGAATCCCGCATTATCTCACTTCTAACCCTCCTTGACGTAGATGACATCTCTGTGAATACCCTGCAACTAGAATCCTGCATTATCTCACTTCTATCTCTCCTTGACGTAGATGACAATCTCTGTGAATACCCTACAACTAGAATCCCGCATTATCTCCCTTCTATAACTGTCCTTGACGTAGATGACAATCTCTGTGAATACCCTACAACTAGAATCCTGCATTATCTCACTTCTAACTCTCCTTGACGTAGATGACAATCTCTGTGAATACCCTACAACTAGAATCC
>NW_018407597.1:1546238-1583540 GCF_002113885.1 Mizuhopecten yessoensis
CTGTGTTATCTCACTTCTAACTCTCCTTGACGTAGATGACAACAATCTCTGTGTTATCTCACTTCTAACTCTCCTTGATGTAGATGACAACAATCACTGTGTTATCTCACTTCTAACTCTCCTTGACGTAGATGACAACAATCACTGTGAATACCCTACAACTAGAATCCTGTGTTATCTCACTTCTAGCTCTCCTTGACGTAGATGACAACAATCTCTGTGAGTACAACAACATTGGAATCCTCCATGACCCAGCCTCTTTATCTTTGATACACATGACAATATTCTCTATGACTATAGCTACCTAACAACTTGAATCTGCCATAATCTCACCTCTCAATATACTGTAAATATATTTATTTTGCCACAGTCGAATTTTAGCGCATTATCAAACTTTAATCAATTTGGCACATTTTTGAGTTGATGCATCCCGAAAACATGAAATAGAGAACAACATACAAGAACTGCAATTTATAATTTAGCGTAAATCTTCAGCACGAACAGTGCTTAAATAAGACTACTGCTAAAATAGGTACGTTTACAGTGTTAAGCAGATCCTTTGACAGTATCACTATCTTCTTATTGGAAACCTCCATTTTTTGCCTTAAAAGTTTGTTTACTTTGACATAGAGGAAAACGATCTTTGTGACTATGCCATCTTTATTATCTCACAGCCAAATACATTTGGTCAGGAGGACATCAGTCTCTGCAGCTTACGTACATACCCTACTATTGGGGTCCTTCATTATTCCACCCTTCACTCTTTTTGATGTTGAGGCGTTGTTGGACCTATCTTCCCCATTTGGCTTCGCAGAGTTTGAGCTGCGAGTTTCTAAGTCGGAATTGTCTGCACCTGTTGGTTCTACCCGCTTCCCCATAGTGTGGCGGTCGTTCAACTTTCTCTCGTCAAGGAGAGGAGAAGCTTGTGGGGAGAGGGAGCTGGGCCGGATCACGTAACTAAATGGTGGTCGAAAATGATAATTATTTTACTTTCGCTTTCATTCTGGCTCAGTTTTTTGCAATTAAGTCCCTTTTGAAATGAATATCCCGTAACTAAGCATAATTTTATTGTTTTCTTACAGATTCTCCTCATTTACTTCGTTTTTCCTATAGAAATTAAGTATTTGATTGAATGTCAAAGTATGGATGTAGACTGTTTTTTTTATAGATTTAAGACAATGTACAAAAATCAAGATTTTTTTAACTTTTGTACCCAATTCACTTACATAATGTCATCTAGTTCAAGACGTAGGTCATAGCTAGGGTTGACAATAACATAGGAAATGTTATTGCGCTTTTCACTGCCACAACCTGTTCAGAAAAAAGTTTGTTGTTAGCCATAATATTCAAATATATATTAAACATCTTTCACATCATAGGACATATATCAAAGGTTGTTAAACGATTTTGCAATAATACTTGAGGTGTCTATAGCTTAATCGTAGAGTGTGTCAAAAATGATATCTGAAGGAAGTTAAAATGGGCATTATCAAAGTTTTATAATGGATAACAATCAAATACTATATTTAAAGAAATACAATGTATCTGATTCTGATATACAAAACGAAACAAAACTTTTTTTTTTTTAAGTGCTTTGTTATAGTCTTTTCGCGTGAATTGTTATTTCCCCATGATATTATGGTATTCATTTCTCAATCACAAAAGATTCCCTGACATGATATTGAGGAGCATCTAAAATTTTGTAGTTCATCTTTTCATTCATTTTTCCCCAATCCCTTGTGGAGTTATTCATCCATTTTTAATGTTTGTAAAGCATACAACTTTTAATTAATACACCCCATACACAAATGTTATCTCACTCCTTCAAATAAGGAAGGGAGCTGTCAAAGGGAAGTTCATTTAACTAACCTGTGTATTTCAAAACCAACCAGGAAAAAATACAGGTCTAATTCAATAAAATTAACATTTTTTTATTTTTTTTAATGTGATGACGAATAGACTGTATAACCATATTTATCACGTTCCCTTCTTTCCATTAAAACCTATACATGCATTGTACATGTATTTGGTTATCACATTTTTTCTATGAGAAAATTTTGATTTTTGAAAACAAAACTCTTAACGTCCTAGGCTCTGCCATCACACCTTTTGGAAAGTGGTGTATATGAAGAGGGGTTTGATTCAATGATGTGACACATACTGTATCATGCATAAAACTCCAAAAGAATGAATTTGTAAGGTGAAGACTTTGTAGATATAACTCATGCAGGATAGAAACTGCCACAAAACCAGCACAAAATCACTACAAATCTGAGACATATCAAATAAAGTTTTTAAATTTCTGATTTTATTTTGCAACTTGGCAATCTTATGACAACATATATAATAGTTACACAAACTAATATTATATTAATGGCATGCAAATTGTAGGTGGAAGATCGTACTGAATGTGAAATTGAAACATTAGTCAAGATTGTACTGATGCTTAGAATACACTAAGTCTCAGCTAGTACGTATGGTATATACTTACAAAGCTAAGATTGTCTGTGTAGTGTGCACTTATTTACCTAAAGGTATATATATATATATATGTATCATCTAAGAGTTGTTCTTGTGTTGTTAATATATCTAAAACAAAGGCTGTCTTGATGGTTTGTGCTTATTACAGGGCTTTCAGTTAACCCTTGATATTCAGCAATTTCAGAAGTCAAGTAACATTTTCCCTGAATTTTGGTGGGTCAAAACACATGTCAAATAAACATGCCCATTCTAACCTCAGTGTCTAAGCTCATTTCGGAGAGTCAGAAAGATTCTCTCAAGGGTCTAATGAACGCCCTGCATATTCTCTTAATTTCTGATGGTGTGAATGTGACTGTAGGTCAAAGGTTGTACTGATGGTGTGGATGTGACTGTAGGTCAAAGGTTGGACTGATGGTGTGAATGTGATTGTAGGTCAAAGGTTGTACTGGTGGTGTGAATGTGACTGTAGGTCAAAGGTTGTACTGATGTTATGTATGCATCAAATGTTGGTGAACCAGGTAAGTCTTTTTAGTGTGTTTTGTAGCTCGTAGGCCCTCATGCTAGTTTGCCCGTGTAGGTCTACAGTTGTCACGAAAGTTAGTATTTCTAGGTTAGTATGCCCACAGTTGTTCCTGAATGTATAAATGTACTTATTTCTAAGTCAACCAATAGCCCTGAATGTATGACTTGTGGCATAAAAACTAACCATTATGCCAAAATATGTGAAAGTCAAACTTCTGAATCTAATTTGAACATTTCACACATTTCATTTACTCACATTGAAACTCAAATGTTAATTCAAGCACATATTTATTCAGATTATTTGCACTCAAACATCAAGTTCTATACGGCCTGACCACAAACAAGTGTAAGTGACAAGAGGTACATTTACTTGACTGTCACGTGGAAGACAGTTCAGAACAAGGTATACTGTTATCTTCACTCATTCACCCCTGAAATTTCATAATAAACTATTCCAACCTTTAAATTGGAATAGTTCAAATGTGTCTTCAGGGGTGAATGAGTTCATGGTTGATTAGGACATGTTAAATATAAGTTTTCAGGGAAGGAGTTGGTGCTCTTCTTCAACAATATTCAAACTAATGTGCAGGGTACCAATAAAATATAGTTAGCTTCTGATAACAAGTGATAACAAGTGATAACAAGTGCCACGTGTATTACTTTTTTGTGTTACACAAAGCTTAAATGCCCCTACCCCTTTTTCTCCTGTGCCGCGTCCTACTGTCTGAAAAATTGAAAGCAACAATTGCATAAATACATGACAAAAGGGGAATGGGTGTACATTTACACCACAACAAATACAAAGCATTTACATAAACAAGATTTAGTCATCTCATATACATATATATTGATGATCAAGTCGCATAATTACTATTTGAAACATATGAAATGGCATTAGTAAGGACTTGAAGAAGCTGACAAATGTGATGTTATTATATATACGAGATGATATATATAGTCATTTCTCACACTCAAACAATAATCAATTTTTGTTCAAAGAATGCTTAAAATCAAATTGTTTCCGCAATGTAATTGTGACTATTGCTTCTTTTATCAAACTTGAATAGACTAATTTTCAAAATATAATAAAACAATGAACTTTTGGCAGTTTTTCTATTTGGAATATAAGACAATACCGTTTCTGTTTATTAGAGAATGTTTTACAGTGATGTCAGGAAGGTTATGTCAAGGTTATGTCAAGGTTATGTCAGTGTCAGGAAGGTTATGTCAAGGTTATGTCAGGAAGGTTATGTCAGTGTCAGGAAGGTTATGTCAGGAAGGTTATGTCAAGGTTATGTCAGCAAGGTTATGTCAAGATTATGCCAGGAAGGTTATGTCAGTGTCAGGAATGTTATGTCAAGTTTATGTCAAGGTTATGTCAGGAAGGTTAAGTCAAGGTCAGGAATGTTATGTCAAGGTTATGTCAGTGTCAGGAAGGTTATGTCAGTGTCAGGAAGGTTATGTCAGTGTCAGGAAGGTTATGTCTGAGTGTCAAGAAGGTTATGTCAAGAAGGTTATGTCAGGAAGGAAGGTCACGTCAGGAAGGTTATGCCTTTCGGTGATTTGCGGTCGACTGAAGCAGGCATGCAGTTAAAAATGGGGGAAATTGCAGTTACACTTACAAAATCGGTAATTTCACAACTTCCACATATCGTATATAGTAAAACTTGAGAAATGAAACAATACATTGATAATTACATACAGCGAAACACACAACAGTCTGCCTTCATATTTAATTCTTATAGCTATTCTACATGTAAGTTTCAAAGTAAATATGACAGGTAAAACAAAGGAAAGAGCAATTGGATAGGGCCTGGAGATAGTCAATGTAAGAAAATGGCAGACAGAAATATAATTGGAATAAGGACAAGAAGTCAAGGAAGGGGGAGTAATACAGAATTAGGTATAGGTTAGGACAGTTAAGTGATTCTGAGTCAGATCTAAAGTAGGGTGAAAATGATTAAGAGTCAGATCTTAAGTAGGGTGAAAATGATTAAGAGTCAGATCTTAAGTAGGATGAAAGTGATTCAGAGTCTTATCTAAAGTAGGGTGAAAGAGATTAAGAGTCAGATCTAAAGTAGGGTGCAAGTGATTCAGAGTCATATCTAAAGTAGGATGAAAGTGATTCAGAGTCAGATCTTAAGTAGGGTGAAAGTGATTCACAGTCATATCTAAAGTAGGGTGAAAGAGATTAAGAGTCAAATCTAAAGTAGGGTGCAAGTGATTCAGGGTCATATCTAAAGTAGGATGAAAATGATTCATAGTCATATCTAAAGTAGGGTGCAGGTGACTCAGAGTCAGATCTTAAGTAGGATGAAGGAGATTCAGAGTCAGATCTTAAGTAGGGTGAATGAAAGAGATTCAGAGTCATATCTAAAGTAGGGTGAAAGAGATTGAGAGTCAGATCTAAAGTAGGGTGCAAGTGATTCAGAGTCATATCTAAAGTAGGATGAAAATGATTCAGAGTCAGATCTAAAGTAGGGTGAAAGTGATTAAGAGTCAGATCTAAAGTAGGGTGAAAGTGATTAAGAGTCAGATCTAATCTAAAGTAGGGTGAAAGTGATTAAGAGTCAGATCTAAAGTAGGGTGAAAGTGATTCAGAGTCATATCTAAAGTAGGGTGCAAGTGATTCAGAGTCAGATCTTAAGTAGGATGAAAGTGATTCAGAGTCAGATCTAAAGTAGGGTGAAAGTGATTCAGAGTCATATCTAAAGTAGGGTGCAAGTGATTCAGAGTCAGATCTTAAGTAGGATGAAAGTGATTCAGAGTCAGATCTAAAGTAGGGTGAAAGTGATTCAGAGTCATATCTAAAGTAGGGTGCAAGTGATTCAGAGTCAGATCTTAAGTAGGATGAAAGTGATTCAGAGTCAGATCTAAAGTAGGGTGAAAGTGATTCAGAGTCATATCTAAAGTAGGGTGCAAGTGATTCAGAGTCAGATCTTAAGTAGGATGAAAGTGATTCAGAGTCAGATCTAAAGTAGGGTGCAAGTGATTCACAGTCATATCTAAAGTAGGGTGAAAGTGATTCAGAGTCATATCTAAAGTAGGGTGCAAGTGATTCAAAGTCATATCTAAAGTAGGATGAAAGTGATTCAGAGTCATATCTAAAGTAGGATGAAAGTGATTCGGAATCATATCTAAAGTAGGGTGAAAATGATTCAGAGTCAGATCTTAAGTAGGATGAAAATGATTCAGAGTCAGAACTGAAGTAGGGTGAAAGTGATTAAGAGTTTGATCATTAGTGGGGAAAAGGTTATTCAAAATAAGATCCAAGGTGGGGGAAAGTGGTTCAGAGTAAAATCCATGGTAGGTGACTGATTCAGAGTCAGTTCTAGGGTAAGGGAAAGGTACGGTGATCCAGTGTAAAATCTAACAAAGTGGAAAGTGATACCAATACTGGATCTAAAGGGTAAGTGGGTATACTATTCAGGAGGAATCTTTATTAAAAAGTATATTATAGAAAAAAAATCAGAGAAAGATGTTTGTTTTGTATAACTGCGTACAAAGTTTGCCCCGTACCATAATCAGACATCGGCAGACCGAGACTCTGCATTCGTGACTTGACCATTTGACTGATCTCATGTCGCTCCGGCGTCATGTGAGCGTCGCTGTCATCGTGCTCCAGTCCCATCATACTCAGCGACACCTGGTGGCAAACAAGATCACGTGGATGTTTTACTTGCACAGCGATGTTCATGTTAGCTGAGAGTAGTGTGTCAGCCAAATGCAAGGATTACGAAAGTCATTGGTAATTAAACATTAAGTGGTATATAAGTTAATGTTTGTCAATTTTCAATGTAAAACATGCAGATATTGCAAAGAAGGATATAAGAACGCGTAATTATTTGAGAACCTTTCATTTGCTTTATTTAACTATATCTGTCTTTTTAAGTTATAAACTTTTCAAAATGAAAAGACAAATACATCACCATTTCACAGCTGTAACATTACAAGAGTCATTTCTCTTCTTATTTGTGAAACTCAAGAGTCTATAACAGTCACAGCATGCTTCACTGTTTCACAGTATTAACATTGCAAGAGTGATCTCCCTTCTAGCTTGTGTGTACCAAGTGTCTGTGATTGTCACAAAGACTAGCATGCATCTGTTATACCTTTGCATTCAACTGATCAGGCAAAGGTTTCTCCAGGGAGTAATACATATACATATAGTTTCATTACATACATTGATGATACAAAATTACACATGTATGTTTCAGTCCATAATGAAACAATTAATTTTTAACAAACATTTCGTCCAGAATATTGATTCTCATAACCTGACAGGATCTCCTTTATGTTGTAAGCTCACAAGCTGTAATCCACTTATCAAATAGATGAATTGATACAATACTTAGTTCCAATTTTCTTTGGTGCAATTTCATGCTATGATAATTTGCATGCTTTCACAATGTTCTTGATTTTCCTTAAAACACCTGTTTAATGCATGGATGTTGACCGGACCCACTCTAATGCTATATACACTTGTGAACTGGTTGATAACCTTACCATGTGATACGGAATTGTCAATTTTACCTCTCTCTGACAGGTCAATATTTCCTGATAACGACAGTACATCTGTTTCACTCCGACAAATCTTAATCTTGTCAAGATGGCAGAAAATAGTTCATTGACAAAATTGAGAAACTACTGACTACTAAGCACTTTCAAATACACACAACAAAAAATGAATAAATAAATTCATGTATTTGAGATAGTAAAAAATGTATTTAACTAATGCAGGTTAGAATTGCTAACATATTGCAAGACAAAAAAAAAACAAATAAAAAACTGAACTGATATAAAACGGTTATTATTTTTCACACAAAGAGGAACTAATTATGAAATGAAATTACATAAAGTTTGGTTAAACAAATCCAACAGGTAAACATATCAGATAACAAGAGGCCCAGAAGGTCTGTATTGTCAACTTTGATAAAACAGTTAAACAACCATTGACAGTGATATCGCAAATATTTCTCTGGCAGCATACCAGCTGGGACAACATCTTATAGAATTCCTTTATATAACATTGGATACCATGGTTCAAAGGATGATTTATAGCAAACTTGTTAAAATAATTGAACTTAACCAACTAAAAAGGTCACATTAACAAAAATAAGATGATTGTTTATAGATTAATGATGAACATTAAATCCCTGCACCCCTGCCAAATTTCATTCTTCTAAACCTGTTATCATCGGAAAAAATGTCTTGAAAATTAAAAACATTTTGACCTCTGACCTAGTAAGATGAAATATGGCCAAGGTCATTTTAATCAAACAAACTGTATAGCCCTCTACCCAGTGGTGCTGCAGACCATTGAATACCATCAGTCTAGACCCCTTAGTTATTTTAAAGAAGTTGTCAATTTTTTTTTACACATTAGAGATAATGACCACTATGACCTTGACCCACTGTCAAGGTCATTAATCTGACCATGCTTCAAGGTCATTCACTTGAACAAAATACATGCAGATAGCCCTTCATTCACTGTTAACATGCTGCAGGCAAAATAAGAGGCTTCTTGGTTAAGTTCAGGAAGGAAAACCATACAAATATTTTAACACATTTGACCCATGTGACCTTGAAAGTAGGCCAAGTTCATTGATATGAGGAAGGTTTACTATAATTAACCCTATGAAGCTGCTTGCCAAACATCATTACTCTAGATGCTCTTGGTTTTTCAGATTTTTTTTTAAAAGCTACCAGTAATAGCCTGTGTTGACCATATGCCCCTGGGCAATCTCTCAAGGTCAACATTTGATGTCAACTCATCAGAAAAAGATACAATGACATGTCATCATATCATATTGATGGTAGCATGGCTGTAAACTTACAGACTTTTTAGATAATGTTGTTTGAAATTTTCAACAGGCTTGACTCCTGAGACCTTGAAATAAGGTCAAGGTCCTTGATATGAGGAAATTTAATAGTACTTCATCCAGCTAGCTACTGGCGAAATTTCATGACTCTTCGATTTCTTGGTTATTGTAAAAAAAAAGATTTTTGAGTGTTTTTGGCATTAATTGCCTATGTTGACCTTTGACCCCTAAGCAGCTCTCTAACTTGAACCTTTACCTCAAAAAATATATTACAAAATGATACATATGACATACTTATGGTGTTTTGTACAGGAGGAGTAACTCAACCCTTTCCTTCTGTTGTCACTTCTAAACCTTTCTATTTGAAATATCAGTTTAGGTCGAAAACAAAATCCTGCAAGCAAAGAATTTTAAGCAAGTCTATTAAATGTTGCTGAAACTGAGCTGTTGAAAACTGCAAACCTTCAAATAAACATTAAAAGGAGTTAAAAATGGTGTTAGTATTTCTGAAACAAACATGCAAAAGATTGGTATTAATGAATTAAAGAGGAAGTAAAGTTATAATAACAAGGGAGAGTATTGCAAACTCTAAGGGTAAACTTAATGTGAAAAGTGAAAAACTCTAAGGGTAAACTATGTGAGAAGTGAAAAACTCTAATTTGTCTTAAAGTGTTGGCCTACATTGTCTGGTTTCTTAGTGGTAGAGGAGAAGGATGTTGAAGACTGTCGTGGCTTCCGGCGGATCTGTATCAAGAAAAACGATCAAGGTTCATATCAAATATCTTCATGTTAGAAATAACAGCTAAATATAAAACTTCAAGGCAGCTAAATATAAAAAGTCAAGGCAAAAAAAAATCTGAAATATCTCACATTAAACAGAATAATTAACAGGAAAATTCAAAATTTTCTTAACTGGTTACATGATTAAAAGTGCAAAAAAGCAGCCTTTTATCAGACAGGCTAACTCAAACACACACAAAATGTGGAAAAATGTTTTTTTTTAGAATTATTTATAGTCGTTTGATACTAGGTAATTAAAACATTGTATTGTTCAGGAATTCAGAGTAGGTGATAAAGGGCCACGAACAGTATTTTATTCAGGACCTAAAACAAAGTAAGAATTAGGACTTACGTGGGTAATCTGTATTTTGTTCAGTATACCTCAGTCTATTTAGCGAGGTAAAAGATTTTGATTAGAAAGCCTACCCTTCCCTTAAGCAACACATGGGGAGACCAATACCTTTAGCCACGGAGAAGTAACTACAAAGGCAGAAGGAAGACTGGAGTTTTAACCAATTCTCACACAGAAATAACTACGTTGGGAGATTAGCTTAAGAAACATTTCTACTGAGAAATAACTAGGGTACACATTGTATACATTCTGGGGAAGAGAGATTTGTTGTGTCATTTTTACAGAAAAATAACACTACTTGGGAGTAGATAGTGGTGTAATTTATACATAGTAAAAAGACTTTAAAAAAAAAGAAGAGGGGTATACAGGTATGTATAAGTCATTTCTACAGATAAATATAAAATTGTTATAATATAGGAGTGGAAATAGCTGTAAAGAGTATTTTCTATTGATATGCAGTTAAATTGATATACAAAGCATACAAAAAATTAAAACAATATCCAATATTTCATTGTATTTTGTAGCTCATATCAATTTGGGAATAATAGAAATACATGTATTTCATATTACCTCAAAAACATATAACTATAATCTTATTCAAAAGTGTTAATTCTTAACGAGTAAAATCTATCACTTCAAGCACAGATCTGGAAACATAGTCAACAGGACACCAGTTTCACCTAAATGTTCTTCAAATCAGTTTTATAAAAAAAAATAACACTTAACAATTTGATTACAGATGTCGACACTCCCCATCTGATCTGGTCATCTGTTCTTTAAAAGGTTTAATGTCATTCAGATAATATACATTTTTGAGCTGGTGTGGTTCAAAGTTCAGGAACTTAGGAGTCAAAATGTGTTCATTCCAGACTAATACTATCAAGTACAGCTGTTTAAATAACAAGGATAGAAAGTCAAAGACATATACACACTCCTAGTTAACTACATGTAGAGTAGAAACAGAACTGTTTCCTGCTGGGAGCCCAGACTTGTTCAGTTATTTGCCTCTGTAAGGAGGCGGACTCCCTCATTTTAAATGAAATTTACAAAGCGGAGGCAAAGGCAAACTCAAAATCTACACCCTGGGGTAAAATGATCTCCCAGCTAAAGCTACAGGGGATAATGTGTATCATAAACAATGCCGATGTGCTTGGATGATATCAAAGCTTTTCTGATACATGAAACATGTGGAATAAATAAAGCAGAAATGTTAATAACACATTTTGCACACTTTCCTCCTCATTTAAGATGTGGTTTGAGGAAGATCTGCCTCACTGGAGATTTAAGATGTGGTTTGAGGAAGACCTGCCTCACTGGAGATTTAAGATGTGGTTTGAGGAAGAACTGCCTCACTGGAGATTTACGACAATTAACTATCTCAAACTGTGCTTCCTCCAACATGGCTTTCATTATTGTGTATATGATATTAATATTTTCAGTTAAGGAGTAAAAGTTCCATATATAGGAAAGATGTGGCATCAAATTCAACCATTATTTATTCAATGTCAACTATTCATCGGTCTGTGCCTGTGTTATTGCAAGCTATGTAAAATTTAAGCGCCTTAGAGTAATTTTACAAATTATATAGTGCTATATAAATTATGTATATTATTATTATTATTATTATATGTATAACAGTTTTTGTAATAATTCATTGATAAATGAGGAGAAAATCAATCAAATCAAAATCATACTGACTGGCGAATGTTGACTATGTGATTAAATTTCCTGGCTACATGACAAGGTGAGGTGGCAAAGTTGATCTACAGCTAAGAGAAAAATTCACAGCAATCGCACTGATTTAGTGTTTTACAGAGCGTGAGATGGCACCTAGACTACAGAGAGACGATCTCACCCACGCACACACACACGGGAGAAACGTATCAATGATATGAAAATCAGGGTCATATTCACCATTCCATGAGACTGTTCCAGAAAGAAGACAATCACAAAGATTCAGTGGGAACACAGGAAATTAATTTGGTGAGAGAGTCACAGGCATTAACACAGTTATACCTTGTACAGGAAGTTGACGGACTATAATCTCAGATGATCTGCATGGTCCCTTAATGCTAAAGAGTGGTTCGATTTGAGTGAATTGTGGACACATGTTGATGCAGACTTTAAGCTTTTGGTCACAACATCAATGACAAGGGAAAGTGTGGGTTCCAATGCAGGAGATTTAGAAATCGCAGACAGATTTTACTATTTGTTTGAGATAGAGAGAGTAAAATTAAGGGATCATATCTCATTCCATCAATTAAAGATATTCCTTAAACATCTAGTTATTCATTAAAACGCAGTCACGGTGGCAATTAATGGATTAGCTCAAATCATAATGGTTTGGTAATATGAACCAGCACACTATTTACAATCAGTCACATCTGAAAATGTCGACGTATTTGTTCATGTTACTTAAAACAGTTACTGGTATATTTTATAATAAACAGTATGTGCTGAAAACATGGGTTTTAATTTGCCATATATATAAATCATTCTCTACATATTATTATCATTATCTTATCTTTTTAAATTGAATATCAATAGACAAAGAATATACAATTAATGCAAATATGTATGAAGTAGCATAAATGGTTTCATTATTCAAAAGCTTATAACATTTTATAGTTAGCAAAATCCTTTTTCAAGAAGAACGATTCAACACATTAAAGCAGCTTCAAGTGTGCATAAGCATTGAAAGGTGTAACAACATAGTACTGTAGATAATAAAACTTTTCTCTGAAAACAAAAGTAAAGAAAAGTAGCGATATTGAAAAAAAAAGAAAAAAGCACTGGTACTTACAACTGAATTTCTAAAGGCTAAGTTGAGGGCGGACTGATCGCGCACTACCATGGACGCATTCTATATCAACAAATAGACGATAAATTTGAGCACAGCAGTTGGTTTGGTACGTTAATGAACAGTTCTCTGGTTTGATACGTTTAGGAACAATATTTGGTTTTTGGTATTAAGGATTCCTGTCCCACTGCCAGTAGAACACTAGAGAACTCCATTGTAGTTTTTCAGACAAACAGTTACTTCCCTTTAATTTTGTGTTTAATATATCCAAAGCGAGACTGGGTCAGGGTGCTACCAATGACCAGGTAACTCAGTTGGTTACAGTGTTCTTTACAATGATTCAGAGGTCCAGGGTTCGAATCCTAATAAGGCTTGCTGCATTTTTTACTCAGAACATCGTTGTTGATTTTGATCTATTTCATCTAAATTAAAAAAAATACATGAAATTTCCACAAGGTACTGTTTTCTTTTCAGAAAGGATTTATCAAAGCAGTTGTCATGCTTGAAAAAAACATTTCCAATTAATAAAAAAAGATTTTGGCAGTGGTACGGGGATCCTTAATGACCAATTCTTAGATTTCTATATATTACGGAACAATTAAAGTAACAACAGTTCATATGAAATATCAGTATCTTTGCCATTATTTATTAGAACTATGATCAAAATTAAACAAAACAAAAAGATAAAATAAGGATTGTTTTCAATAAGTCCTTTGATTATCTCCCTTTGACATTAGGTAGCCAATACATTTTTTGAATTATTTTTATAAAAACCAACTGCTATATAAAACATAATGATAATTCAAATAAGTAAAATATACAAATACATGTAAATATATACGATAGGAACAATGTGTATATAAGGTTGATATATATGATTTTTTTTACAGTACACATGATTATGATCACACAGAACAACATGATGCAATATCCACAGGTACATCAAGTATAATGTATTATATCAAACATGTACATGACAATTGCTTTTTATTGATATTATCGAAATTAAGAAAAAAAAGTCTCAAGTTATAAATTATCTTTTCAACGACATTGAAAATAATATATTGTTTCAAGAAATATTATTTTCTTAAAATTTTGTCAATAAGAAGTAAATTCTAGTTAAAAAAATGCAAACTAAATATAAAGTTTTTTAAAAGAGAACTACATCTCTACCAGATTGAGAAATTTATATTTTTTAAATGAAATTTGCTTTCTTATGGAGAGTTTGACTTACAGGCGAGGTTGTTTCCCCTGTTTGGTCATGGTGAACCTGAGTACGATATATTCCTATTGGAATCTCACATGTGGTGGAACAGAATTTCTGGTACAATCTGCCGTACGTCCTGATCCAGAGGTCCTCTTTCTTTATTTTCATCTGTTAAAAGTAAAATCAGAAGATTGAAGTAATGTGGTGTTTTTTGACATTCCCAATATGCTGTATGAGTAGATTCTGAAACTAATGTTTGCAGAGAACCACTTAGATAATCCATTTTGTTGGATTTCTTATCCAAATTATCAAGTTTGATTTTTTCAAATGTGGCATAAGGAAAATATACAGACACACAAAGGTTTTCTAAAGATAAACAAGCCACTGTCCTTTTTTGAGAATTAACACTGTGGACCCTAAAATTGAGCATTTTCAACCAGTGGATTTGCTAAGCTTTTCCTATATTCTAACATCTAATGATTTCATCTGAAAAAACCTAGGGTGTACATACACACATTTTATTTATGCTTTTAATTCTGAGCATGCGTAATCTCCCCATGGAAATTTCAATAAAGTGGAAAGTATGCAAATTAGCTTTTGAGCTAAAACATTCACCTAGTGACTAGTACCTATGCACACATATGAGAAGATAAGCATGTATATATACTGTTATTAAAATAGAAATTTCTACAAAGGGAGGTAACTCACACATGATAAATGCCCAGAGCCAACAGCCTGATCAATTCCAAGTAGAAGTCTGACAAATGTTATCAGGTACTCCTTTACGAACGCCTGAAACCAAGCAACAGTAAACAGTACATCAAATGTTTCACCACAGATTTCAAATTCAATAACAAGTGTTTCATAAATATATGGTGCTTATATCAATGATTTGCTAGACCTAACTTGGTCACAAAAAGATGAAAGGCTTCATTGTCTGACCACTGCTGAACAATGACATATTGCTTTGCTAACAGTATGAGCGCCATAAGTGCTATTAAGTGCTCGAGTGCTATTACCATATTTACTCTGCAAAAAGCCCAGTGACCAAAGTAAGGGGTGGGCTGATTACTGAACAATGAAACAGCATCTGGTAGCATTTCTTCTGAACTTTAATAGATATCTGGCCCAGTTACATTTTCACACTCGGAACACAGTAAACCTGCTGATTTTAGTTTGCTTATTTTGTTTTTTTCTCTCCTTAAAAGTTCTGCAAGGTTTAGTTTTCTTTTCAAATTTATTTACCAAACCTTATTAAGTATTGAAGGATTTTTTTTTATTCCAAAGCATATCTTCAATTTCTTTTGAAGTGATATGGACATCCTAAAGCCAAGTCTGAATCAATTTCCTTTTTATTCTAGCACTTATTTTTAAATAAGTCTCACTGGCGCTATTAATAGGATGTTCATAAATTCTTTGTTACTGAAAAATAACAGTAATGTTTCATACATCGTTTAAATTGTAAAATAATGATGAAAATCAAAAGGAACTATAATGTGATGACTTCACTTAAAACTGAACAGTTATACCTTTCAAAAAGTGTATTAAGTTTGTGCCCTGAAAGTCTTGATTGAAACATTTTCAAGTTGGTGGCCTATGATTACCAGGTGACCTTTTTATTGTGAGGAGAACAAGAAAACTGATGTCAACATAGCACAATTAATGGACCAGGTAAACTACCGGGGTATGTCATGATCAGTGATTACATGTCAAAGTGACACTTGTACTTATACAAGGCAATGCACTGAAAGCAGTACAGACTTCAGTAGGAAAATTAACAAAGGGCAATAACTCTGTATATAGTAATTATAAGGCACAAGAATCAATTTCAGTAGGCAAGACTGTACTATCCCAACAGGTACTAAACATACACAATTTAGCAATTGAAGGTGACAAAGAAGATGAGATACTTCATAAATAAAGGCAAACTGTGCAAAAAGGGCCATAACTGTGTACATCATTGGGCACATACTCAATTTCACTCTTCACTATATATCCCAGTGCGTTGGAGATTTCCCTGCCACACTCTCAAGGTAGGGTATTAAAATTCTATTAATTTTTACATCAGTGAATATGTATGACTGTGATACCGACACTTCCTATATATTATAAGACTCTTCATGCCCATGGGTGTAGGATAGGAAAAGGTTTTTTTTTAATTTGGTAAAACCTGTTTTGCCATATTTGAAAATCCTGAGGGTGGCATATTTCCCTATCTTACACCCTTGGGCATGAAAGAGTATTTTTCCCTCATTCCAACAACCAGAATAAGTTCAGAAACAATGAAAATTTGTTTGTAATGGCTGGCTACCAATTTGAAAAATATTGATATTTCCCCTGAGCTTTTTATAATTAGACGAAAAGGAATCTTTCAGCCAGATTTAGCATACCCCATATTTCCAAACATTGTTTATCAGGAAAAATCATTCTCATCTTTCTTCTGTGTACAGTAAACATATTGTAAAAGATTTTAATTTAATCACATAGCCTTTTCCGCTTTGCGGCTCAGAGTTTTCCAAATTCGTGACGTCATGTCATTGTTGAGCCATTGTGACATCACGTCATGTGAAAAGGGGTGTAGGATAGAAATTTCTTACACCCCTTTCTTACCCTGGACAGCTTACACACAGGGAAATGAGAAAAAAAGACATATTAACCTTTTCTTATTACAATGTAGCGTTAACACTTACCTGATAAAGTAAGGTGTCTAACATACTAGCACTGAACACATTTCCCGCGGCAAACGGCAGTCTGAACATGTAAGACAGGTGAGAACCACGACCTCTCTCCTTCTGTAAAACAGAGTAGCATTTCTAGTAAGTTAAGGTAGCAAGTCCCACAACTTTACTGCTGTAAAAGAGCCACATTTCTACTTAGTTAACTCATTCACCCCTGAAGACACATTTGAAAAAGGGTGGAATAGTTCATTATGAAATATCAGGGGTGAATGAGTTAATTAGGCGGCTAGAGGGTCCCACAGCTATTCTACTGTACACAGACATGGGACAGAATTTAGTAACTACCGTATACAGAGATGGGTAGAATTTAGTCGCTAAATCATAGATCTATAATGTTCCTACTGTATACAGGCATGGAATAGAAGGTAGTAGTAAGAGTTCCCACACAATTTCTACTGTACAAAGACATGGAATAAAAGTTAAAAGTTAAGGCTAAGAGTCCCAGAACTTTTATTTTACATACAGGCATTGAATATAGTTTTGTGTCATGATGAAGGCCCATACAGGCTGAAACATGTGTTTTACTATGAAACATAGGCTCAGCTTCTTTATAATTTACTATCATCAGGGTTTAAAAATAAATTTTACCCTAAACTTTGAATTGAAATACAAACATACAAACCTTCTCCAATTTTGACAGAGAATAGGAGTACGTATCATTGGCTCTGAATTGCATAAATCTCATGTTCGATGACTGGGATAACTCCGTTATAATATTGGCACTTGGAAATAATCTGAAAATGTCACACAAAATCGTAAGTAAGATTACATAGAATGGTCACTTAAAAGGAATACATTTATGATGACACAGGTGGACAAAGACTTTATTCTGAGAAAATCTTTTGCTTCAATATAATTGCTGTGATCAAATCAATTGTTTCATAGTGGCATTTTTCGCACTTAAATCTGCTTATTTCAATGTTTTAGTTTTTTGATTGAAATTGTTGGAATATGAACAAACTACTCATTTCATAATTAGTTAATGCATATTAAAGAAAAGGTTAATTTCTGAAATGACAAGAAAATGTTTGTAAATCATATATATGCCCCAAATCCAACTTTGGTAGAAATAGAGCCAAACCAAACTTCTAATCAAGGTGAAATATGTAAATCAAGCTTAATGTTATTTTTATTTATTTTTGATAAATAAAACCAATAGAGCATGTTTCGTTCTTTATTGTCACAATTCACCAATCAAGAAATGAGCATTTAAAAGAAAATGCTGGTTGGTATTGTTATAAAGGTTTTCAAAACAAAAGATCGCCTTAAAAACCTGCAAAATACATTTATAGTTATTATATTTTACCCATAAGTGTTTCACATTATATTAAGGTTTCTCTTGTGAAACCAATTTCTATTATAAATACGTTACCACAGTCATTATAATGCATATTTCAACCCTACTTGGCTCTTTACATACGTAAAATAAAGAATTTCCTCCCCCCTGGAGAACTCCACCAATCATTATATGCATGAACATTTCTCGCAATCACATTGGTCGGATCCTATACACATGATCAGTCCTCAATAACTCATGTAGACTGGTTATCCGGTGAATATTGATTTCTCAATATAGCCTGTATGGAAATTCTACACGGATGCTCGCGTACAAAAATCAGAACCTTTAGTTTTGTTTTTTTTTATTTTATTGTTGAAGCATATATAAAACAGTTATGGACTTTTGTGCTGGTATATATTCACCAGCACAAAAGTCCATAATTGTATATTACCCTTACCTAAATATGGTCTGGACCCCCACTATCGTGTTACAGAACTCACCTAAATATGGTCTGGAACCCCACTATCGTGTTACAGTACTCACCTAAATATGGACTGGGCCCCCTCTATCGTGTTACAGCACTCACCTAAATATGGCCTGGACCCCCACTATCGTGTTACAGTACTAACCTAAATATGGTCTGGACCCCCACTATCTTGTTACAGTACTCCCCTAAATATGGTCTGGACCCCCACTATCGTGTTACAGTACTCACCTAAATATGGTCTGGACCAACACTATCATGTTACAGTACTCACCTAAATATGGTCTGGACCCCCACTATCATGTTACAGTACTCATCTAAATATGGTCTGGACCCCCACTATCGTGTTACAGTACTCACCTAAATATGGTCTGGACCCCCACTATCGTGTTACAGTACTCACCTAAATATGGTCTGGACCCCCACTATCGTGTTACAGTCCGACAGGGTGTCTTCTTCAGCTGAGTTAGATGTTTCTTTGTTTACAATCACAACGTTGTCTGCCATGTTAATTCCAGCTTGTAGTAGATTGTCAATTCTAGAAAACAAAACAAAAAGGAAAATTATTACATGAATTAAACTTTATACAGCCTACGATGTTCTGACAATTTTCACTAACTGTTTCAGAAGGACATCTTTGATACTCTAGGGGAAGTGCTCATTTGTTCTCTGCACCCCTGGAATATGTCATGACAAAATAGAAGGCAAGAACTCAGCTATTTGATTGGTTTCAGGAAAAAACCCACCTGACCAATTGCTAGGCTGAGCAACACTCGGGCCGACTTCAAAGCAAGTCAATTTGACTGTTGTGCTGCTGGGTGATTCTTTTGATGTACATCAAAGGATTAAATAAGTGCACTTGTATCATCAACAGGGTGGCACTTACTGAGCCTTCCATTTTGTTATGACATATTCCAGGGGTGCAGAGAGCATAATAACTTATTCACCCTTGAAGACACATTTGAACTCTTCTGATTCAAAGGTTGGAATAGTCCATTATACAATTTCACGGGTGAATGAGAGTGCAGCCCCTGAAATTTCGAGGGTGCAGAATAACTGTAGAGCTTTTTTCATTTAAACATCTGACTACAACCAAAGACATCTAAAACTAAGCTTTACAATGCAGCAATTCACCTTTCAAATTGAAAGCGTATTTCGTCAGTAGTACAAATGTACATGCACATGTTACTTTCAAGCATTATTGCACAGGTGTTAACTTTCATCATGTGTTACATGCATGTTGAACATTTATGCATACATGTACTTTCCAGACTTTCATGTTTTTAAAACAGCTTATCAAAATTTAGAAATATCTTAAAAGTTTTTACGATGACAATATAACAACACAAAATGCCATGTTTAAAGCTATTCTATGCATTGAATTATTGAATTTCAGCAATACATTTAAGATGCCCGTTCTATTTTACTGATTTCAAAAGACAAATATGTCAGGCTGAAAAATGGCAAGTCCTCTTTCAAAATCATAGGGAGATTTCTAAGCAAGTAGTCAGGGAGATATTTCCATATCGTCTCGTCTCAAGAGCCATTACCGTTATCAACCTAAGGCTAAGCACGATATGTCATATATCATATGTGTTTCTCAGACCTCAATCCGAGTTGCTAAAACGCTAAAACCCAGTGCACAAATTTCACCATCACAACACTCGTAGAATGCACCGGAGATAAACATTTTGTTTTAAGCAATTATTTAAAGTATGGATTATTATTTAGAAAAGAGTATCAGAAGACTTTATGTAACCCACAGGTGAGTGTCAGAGATTCTACTTTCTATTTACGATAACGAAACTATATAGCGGAAGCATGCAAGACTGAATTATGCGCACGCACCCCGAATGGAAGTGGGTCCGTCATTTCGTTCTCTGGACAGAATTAATAAGCTGCTCGGCTCTCGCCAAGAGCGGCTTAAAAATATATACAGCTGACAATGCTATTGTTGTTCTCCAGGTTGGCTTGTACGTATACTTATGTCTTTAATAACAAAATGAGAGTGACTTACGAATCAATGGATCCAATCATCCAGAAGACGAGGGGGAAGTGACAAATGGTGTCGAGGAAGGCGGTGTCTGGTCTACAACAGAACATAAGTAGTACGGTCATCAACCTAAACCAACACATTACATGGTCATTTTCAATTTATTTTTCTCTCACACTGGACATAACAATGTTTCCCCACCTTGGGGGGTAAGACATAAAAATCTCAACCCAAGAGGTACTATAAGGATTCTGAAATGTCCAGCCAGGGCCAGACATTTGAGTATCTTACCTCAAAGGTTGAGATTTTTTTTCTGTCTGACAGTTACTCATGAAACGGGAAATGATTAATTTTCTCCCACATCAAAAACAAGTGGTAATTTCATGAAATGCAAACGTTTATTTCATAATTTCCAGCAGATCAGAGTTATCTTCCCTGATCTGCTATTGTTGATGCGACATCCCCTCGCCTGTACTCTTTGGTAAGACAGCTGAGATATCTTTCCCTGACATGAAGTGTGGATATCTCTGTCCAATGGGGGAGACATTTAGGTGTATCTACACTTTATCTGGTGCGAGATATCCTTGTCTCACGTTTGGGTTGAGACAGGTGGATTTCTTATGTAGTCATAAAAATTGTATGATGTCATTTTACTATCTGTTTTTAATAAAATTCAAATTTTCAAGTTCATTGATTTTCCATGCAATGCTTTTATTTCCACTTTGTTTTGAAAATTAGCAATTTTTGCCCAGGTGAATTTTTCACACTCTGGTCAGGGTACAAAAAAGTGACTGGAAGACAAATTTATGTTACAAATAGCATACATTTTTTTTGGCATCTTAATGACCTAAAATAGAGTGATCTAAATTCTTACTGAAGTATTTAATGATTGGTTCTGAGAGTATAGTATAAATAAAAGTTTACTTACGTATTACCCAGCAATAGCACAATAGGGTTGAGGGTATTTTTAGGCCTGGCGTGAGATCGTAGTGGAACCACGAAGTTGTAGATGCCGTTACTGGCGAAGTCTGCGGCCAGGATGATGGCTCTGTTAGGCCAGTTATACTCCTTGGTTGTCGTGTAACAACAGTGATTACAGGCCTAAAACAGAGGTTAGCAAACCACGCCACAACATTACTAGACCAGCCCTTGGAGAAAAGTCTGAAAACTTGTACTTGTACATCAAACATTTTGGTTGTGTAGCTTTGCTTGTTTTCACAGGTTATTGTACTAAATATATATATCTATATTTACAAGCCATAATTACACAGGTTATTGTACTAAATATATATATCTATATTTACAAGCCATAATTACACAGGTTATTGTACTAAATATATATATCAATATTTACAAGCCATATATAATTACACAGGTTATTGTACTAAATATATATATCTATATTTACAAGCCATATAGAATCATCTAGTTTTAAATATCAACAGCAGGTGCTATTCGCCACTCAAAAATATAACACAGGGTGCATGTTCACTTACATAGGCAAGCTGGAGACAACAGAGTGGTCGTTTTTCCTTCATCAAGTGACACAATGTGGGACTGGTGCCGACGTAGGGTGTGATTGGTGGAAATCCTCGGATGTACCTGTCAGTGAAATCAAATGTTTGATACTACATGTTCCTTTAAACTATTTCAGTGACTGCAGACTTACATCAGATACACACTTTCACAGTAGACACCTGTTTACTGTAGGATAACTTAAAGATTACGTAATAGTGGAAATTATTTCATGTGGAAATGTTCAGTTCATGTTGTGACCTATTTAACTGATCATAGTAGGGACAATTTCACTTTGGCTACGATTCTGAAATGTATCAATTCTACAAATCTATATAATCTTTATGTTATTACTTGTGTGTGGATATTTTCGAACTTCAAAAACTTTTTCTTTCATAGTAGTCATTACTTAAACAAGAGGCCCATGGGCCTAAACGGTCACCTGAGTCCTACAGTATTTACTTTTTGTTGTTGAAATATGTACCAATTTGAGTACAAAATAGTTAAGTATAATGTTAACTTAAGTTTGTCAGGACCATGAGCTGATCATTCCTAGACCAAGTTTCAGTTAAATCGGCCTATTAGAACTTGTTTTTAAGTTTGAAATAGTTTTTCAAAATGGCGGCCGTGTCGGCCATATTGGATTTCTGATGGACCCGAAAAATAACAACACTTTATCAGGACCATGAGTTGATCATTCCTACAAAGTTTCAGTTCAATCTGCCCAGTGGAACTTGACTTTAAGTTTGAAATAGTTTTTCAAAATGGCGGTCGTGTCGGCCATATAGGATTTCTGATGGACCCGAAAAATAACAACACTTTGTCAGGACCATGAGTCGATCATTCCTCTAAAGTTTCAGTTCAATCGGCCCAGTAGAACTTGACTTTAAGTTTAAAGTAGTTTTTCAAAATGGCGGCCGTGTCGGCCATATTGGATTTCTGATGGACCCGAAAAATAACAACACTTATTAAGGACCATGAGTCGATCATTCCTTCAAAGTTTCAGTTCAATTGGCCCAGTAGAACTTGACTTTAAGTTTGAAATAGTTATTCAAAATGGCGGCCGTGTCGGCCATATTGGATTTCTGATGGACCCGAAAAATAACAACACTTATTAAGGACCATGAGTCGATCATTCCTTCAAAGTTTCAGTTCAATTGGCCCAGTAGAACTTGACTTTAAGTTTGAAATAGTTATTCAAAATGGCGGCCGTGTCGGCCATATTGGATTTCTGATGGACCCGAAAAATAACAACACTTATTAAGGACCATGAGTCGATCATTCCTTCAAAGTTTCAGTTCAATTGGCCCAGTAGAACTTGACTTTAAGTTTGAAATAGTTATTCAAAATGGCGGCCGTGTCGGCCATATTGGATTTCTGATGGACCCGAAAAATAACAACACTTATTAAGGACCATGAGTCGATCATTCCTACCAGTTGTCAGTTCAATCGGCCCAGAAGAACTTGACTTAAAGTTTGAAATATTTTTTCAAAATGGCGGTGGTGGCGGCCATATTGGATTTCTGATCGACTCGAAAAATAACAACACTTGGTCAGGGAGATGTCAGTAACCTTCCCATGAAATATTAATGAAACCTCTTTGCCAGTATTTCAGCTCAAGTTGAAAATGTAAAATGTTAACTGACGACGGACGACGACGGATAGCAATAGGTCACTTGAGCTAAAGCTCAGGTGACCTAAAAAACTACTGTCAGCTATTTTTTTTATCTCATATACACAATGTATTTAAATATTGAGGTTTGAATAATCTATGGAAATAGTGAAGATTACTTTTCCTGTTGGATAGGTCATCCTCAGATGATCAATCTATGACCTATTAGAAGTATATGAGATCTAGACTTACTCAGGATCATGGTCAGTTTCGGAGTCAAACACAGTGTCATCATCGTCCTCCTCAGACTCAACGTCGGAGCTGAGTTGTATACGAATGTCATTGGCCTCGAGTACTGCGGGCACCGGCGCTATACTGGGACGTTTCTGTAGGCTGGAGATGTTGAGGCCCTTTGGCAGGTCAAGTTGGAACTTCTTGCTATCCTTGCGAGTTGGAGCAGGAGGACGGGTGATCTCAGACGGATTTGGAATGTTCACCCGTGTGTGCTGAAGCTCCAATGCTACTGTACCTGTGTGATAGTACTTCTCTATACATTTTTGTGATCCTATCTCAATATCACATTCATAGATGTGCTTCTACATCTTTTATTGATGGTCAACGCTATCAAGGAGTGTTCACTGTAAACACTGTCATTTATGTTATTAGCTTTCATGTCAATCTAAATTGATTAACTTAAAGAAGTAGTACAAATACCAGGATTATCTGAGTACTGAGAGAAATGAAGACTATGTACTTCGATGTTGGTTTTTTTACATAGAAAATTGTTTCAGTCCCCCTTTTTTCCATATATCTTTAACGCTTTCACCACTGTAGACCATAATGGACTCAACCAGATCAATGCATGGTAGAGTCTACTTAAGTTACATAGGGTTGAAAGGGTTAAAAGATAAATTAGGAAGGACGTATTTCAACACTCATGAGTCCAAAAGGGACAAAACAGCTGTATGGCACAGTATACTATTTGTCATACTGTATCTATTACATGTACCAAATCTATAGGTGCCATCACATGTGAGTCTTCTATGTTCCTCTTTCACCAACTCCTCGCCTAGTAGCCGTGGCAAGAAGTGCGTCAGTAAAACCTGTTTAATTTGCTATTAGTTTTGTGGGTTCTATCGTTGGGCAGAAAAGTTGTGTTTGCTCAATTAAAAAAAACAAAAAAAACCTCCACGAACCCCCCCCCCCAACCTGTGCAGTAACTGTTATGCAAGGGTTTATAAATACCAACATTATTATTTCTAATTAACAAAATTTGAGATATTAATGTATTAACAATTCTAAATATCGATACACTTTCATGGATCAGAATTAAAGTACAGGAGCAGCATATTCATGAAACCATTCTCATGCTAAATCTCAGAATCTGTGCTCAAGCCAATTTTTTTTGTTATGGCGATGAATGCATAGAAATTCGTAAATGATTCTGGTGAAATTTTGGGGATATTTGAAGTGGAATACCATTTTCAATGCCTGCACTTGATTTTTTTATCGTGTCACATGATTTGTGCAAGTTGATTTGCGCACAAAATCAATGCTTGAGCATAAGACCAGTTTCATGAGTACGGGCCCAGATTATACCTACCCACACTAGCTATCATGCTAGCCACTTTGGACGCCTCTTTCGCACCAGTGGGTAGGTTCTGTTGGTCCATCTTGCCTCCCTCCTCCTGGGACTGGGCCAGGTTGAAGGTGCGTGTATTCTCCTCCTTTGTGATGTTAAGGTAGAAACAGATGTCCGACTTTTTCATGATATGCCTGGGACCAGGGTTTAACTGTATGTTTGAGTCCTTCACGTCAGACTGTTGTATGCCAACCAAACTTACACCAAACCTGTAGGGATGAAATCATAGAAATACAAATCTAATTCCTATTCCACTTCGTTTTTAACGAAAAAGGATTTTGACGTATGATAACTTAATGGATTTTCCTCAAAGTTTTACAAATAACACCCTGTTTTTTTATTCAATTTTCTAATCCAGAAACCCCCCAAAATAAGAATGATTTTGAACATCTTTTTTTCAATGACTAAAAGATCTTTTCCTTGTATGATATTATAATAGACATTACATATGCATATTTGCGCTAGTCATACATATCAAGGAATTTTTATTTAAAGATACGATTTTATCAGATTTGTTTGAATTTTCCTGGCATGACTCAAAGAACAACAAAAAATATTTTCATCAAAAGTGTTGGGAAAGATGGCATCCTTTTTGTTAGGTGGGCAAATCAAATGACAAGATAGTCAAGCTAATAATCTGATTCTGGAATTAAAAGCAGCATTAATTTTGTTCAAATTTAACATCCTTTATATTTCCATGTTGTTAATCACTAAAATATAAAACATATTTTTTTTTTTTTTTTACAAAAATTGTACAAAAAGCAGTGCTGAAAATCGATAATAACCTCACATGACCTTAATTTTGTTTGAAGGAAATGTTATATTTCATTTTTCATTTTCAAAATTTGCTTTATATTCAAATTGATGTCATAATATCTTCTGTTACATTCTTGTTCACCGACGACATGCAAAGCCAATTCGGTTACTCACCTGCGATGAGCATGGAAGGAGGCATAGGTAAAACTTTTGCCCTCGTACTCCCCGAAGAATTTACTGTCGCGGAGTTTGATGTGGTAAATCTCGTTGCCTGAACATCCACCGTAAAGTCGCTGCCAATCCTCCGAGGACGTCTGTCCTTCACTGTAATCAACAAGTACATTTATAAGGATAGATATTTAATGTTGTACTAGATATGGTTCTAGATATACACTATACTACTGTAACTTCCTGCTTATATAACCTGATTACATCTGAAACTGACTTTTGCTATCTGAAACTGACTTCTGCTATCAGGTGAAGCAATTCAAGCTTTGTTTTTTCTTTGATGTAAATGCATGGGTAAAGAATTCGGTTTATGGATTTTATTTTTTCCTTGTTTGAACATCAGTTCCAGATCTATGCAAATAAATTACAAAATAAAAATGCAGAAATATGCAGAAATAATTTAACAACTTCAATTGAATCAATTCAAAATACAACAAATTGAATGCCAGACACAATATGAGTTACTTATTTTTGGCATGGTGCCATCTCCAGATCTAGAGGTATACCTGGGTATTTAGTTTGACCAGTAGTTTAAACGTATTACCCACAGGAAAGCTACTGAAGTAACTTATCTGGTAATATTTTCACAAAATACTATATTTCAGTTCTTGCAGGTTAAACCCAGGCTGGGTGCAGGAGTTACTTATTACATGACTCTGTTGTGGGCTGGATGAAGGAAAGGAGGAAACCCACACAGGCCAAAACGAGGGTTAGGGTACAGTGCAGGTTATGGTTTGGGACTAAAGAATGACCATTGAGGGACATACTTGCTGGCATTTGAAAGTATGAAACAGGACAGTTGCCAAAGACTGACCATTTGAGGGACAATACTAACTGACCTCTGGAGGTATGTATTACAGGAGGGTGACCAAATACTGACCATTGGGAGACAAAGACTGACCATTGAGGGTCAATACTTACTGGCCTCTGCAGTTATATGTAACAGGAAGGTGACCAAATACTGACCATTGGGAGACAAAGACTGACCATTGAGGGTCAATCCTTACTGGCCTCTGGAGGAATTTAACAGGAAGGGGACCAAATACTGACCATTGGGAGACAAAGACTGGCCATTGAGGGTCAATACTTACTGGCCTCTGGAGAAATTTAACAGGAAGGTGACCAAATACTGACCATTGGGAGACAAAGACTGGCCATTGAGGGTCAATACTTACTGGCCTCTGGAGTTATATGTAACAGGAAGGTGACCAAATACTGACCATTGGGAGACAAAGACTGACCATTGAGGGTCAATACTTACTGGCCTCTGGAGGAATTTAACAGGAAGGTGACCAAATACTGACCATTGGGAGACAAAGACTGACCATTGAGGGTCAATACTTACTGGCCTCTGGAGTTATATGTAACAGGAAGGTGACCAAATACTGACCACTGGGAGACAAAGACTAACCATTAAGGGTCAATACTTACTGGCCTCTGGAGGTATGTAACAGGAGGGTGACCAAGGTAGAAGTGGCTGGACACAAACAGTTGTTGGCAAGTAAGGCATACTTAAACTCATCTTCACACACTACATGCTCTGAGGACGGAAATCAAAGCACATGCATGACCATGATGTGAGAAATAAACATTCAAGTCACCATGGACTGGTGTCTTATTACAAAGCATTTTTATGACCATGATATGACAAACATACAATTCAACGAAGTGTCTAATAAAGTCTTTTCATGACCATGATGTGACAAAAAACATACAAGTCGCCATGGTGTCTTACAAAGAGAATTCATGACCATGATCTTACAACAAACTTCCATATATTAATTCATAACCATAAAATTGAGCAACCGAGTAACCCAAATTAATTTTTCTTTTTTATCTATAGTAACCATTCAAATCACCTCATTAGCTAAAGTTTGTAGGTTGTTATGGTAATTAATTACTGCTATTGTGATCTTAATATTAAAACACATTCTGCAATATTCAAAAACTACAAAGATGTACTGTAGATATTTGTATTGGCACAATTAATTACAACTGATCAACAAGATAAACTACCTACCTGCGAATTTGACATGGAATTTGTTTTCTGGTCGGAAGATCTGTACATACTGAGCACAATCTGGTGCAAAATCTTTGATGGCCCAGGACCTGAGGATGGTGTGCTGGTCCTGTGTGTCAGAGATAACATGTGAAAGGTACAGTGAACAATCGTTAGGAGCTTTAATTAAGGACAAGATGGATAGTCCAACATCATTGCTCTATGCCAAAAATTTAAGTTTTTTTGTATGATCTTGTATTGAACATGGGAATGTTTAGAAAAATTGGTTCTCTATGAACCTGTTTAGATATCTGACTTTAACTGACCTTAAAAAGATCTGAGTGTCCCAGTACAAGGGATTCTGCACTATCAAACACTTCAGGAAATGGTTTCGATTCAATGAACTGAAGTCTTCTATAAAAAAGAGATATGGTCATTTAGTTTATATTCCTTTAAATTACACCTCAAAATTTGACTATGATCATGAGAAGGGTAACAATTTAGCAGTATCGCTATATCCACCTTGGCCAAGGTAATGGTTGTCATAAACAGCTTCTTGGTTATAATTATACCAATTAATAGTAAACATTGGCAACAGATGATATACTTATTTTAGTGTCTGTTGCAATACCAGCATTTCCTTGGTGACTGTTGTTATACCAACATTTCCTTGGTAACGGTTGTTATATACCTACATTTCCTTGGTAACGGTTATATACCAACATTTCCTTGGTAACGGTTGTTATACCTACATTTCCTTAGTGACTGTTGTTATACCAACATTTCCTTGGTAAAGGTTGTTATACCTACATTTCCTTGGTAACGGTTGTTATACCTACATTTCCTTGGTAACGGTTGTTATACCTACATTTCCTTGGTAACGGTTGTTATACCTACATTTCCTTGGTAACGGTTGTTATACCTACATTTCCTTGGTAACGGTTGTTATACCTACATTTCCTTGGTAACGGTTGTTATACCTACATTTCCTTGGTAACGGTTGTTATACCTACATTTCCTTGGTAACGGTTGTTATACCTACATTTCCTTGGTAACGGTTGTTATACCTACATTTCCTTGGTAACGGTTGTTATACCTACATTTCCTTGGTAACGGTTGTTATACCTACATTTCCTTGGTAACGGTTGTTATACCTACATTTCCTTGGTAACAGTGTCTGTATATATGTACTTACAGCAGCTGTTCTATCACTCTGGTTACGGGCTGCCAGGATAAAGCATGCCAGGGAATCCTGCATCCTGTAACAGAGGACAAATCCTAATTATCTCCCTTTGATATTTTTAAATCTAAATCACAGTTCACTTGGTCTTTTTCACGCCATAAATTCTGGATGTTCAAGTTCCAATGTTTCCAACATTTTTTTTATTGCCCGACACTCACATGATGAACATAAGGAAGTTGCACAATTTTTAATACGTTTGGGGAAGATATCTTACCAATAAAACTAAAGATTCAAAGGTCATGCAACCTACCTACACCGGGTGAGATCCGAGTCCTTAAGGGCCGACCCCTGTATGTATATGACCCTTTGGGTCCACAAAGGAACTTGTAGTAACATCTTCATCGTGGAGTCCAGCTCACACGGCGATAGTAACACTACATAGTAGTCCTGAAAATTAAAGGACAGAAATTTAGACTTAAACTGTGCAATAATTATTGTGCTCATTGTACCATGTATACAGGTTAAACCATTGTCCCCTGACAAAGTGAAGATTGTAACTGAAGCAGTAATAATTCAACAATATACACACATATATATTACAAAATGTAATATTTAAAAATAGTTTCTGAAACATACTTTAATTTAAAGTAATGTAGATCATATGGGTATAGCATGAACTCATTCACCCCTGAAGTTTTATATTGGACTATTCTAACCTTGGAATTGGAAGAGTTCAAATGCATCTTCAGGAGTGAATGCATTAAGGGTCCCCGTCCCACTGTATGTGGTTGAAAATTGAGAATTCCACAGTAGTTTATGATTCAAAGAATTAAACTTCCCTTTATGGTGTTGTGGATATAACTAGTCAGTGGGGTTGGGTGGATATAACTAGTCAGTGGGGGTGGGCCAAGGAACTACACCTTATCATATATAATCAGGTTGTTCACTTGTTTAGAGTGACTATTGTAATCAGGGGTTCAGGGTTCGAATCCCATCCTCGCACCTTTACATTTTTTCTCGTAACAATGTTGTTGGGTTTTTTATCATTTAATCTTTATTATTTTTCTTTCATTAAAGTTCTGCAAGGTATCAAAGCTATTGTCATGGAGATACAAATTTCAATATATTATTTCAGTTTGTGGCAGTGGCGCAGGGATTCTTAAATGTTTACCAGGAAATTCCCAACGGACATGATCATCAAGACTCTTTGAAATTGTGGTATTGATTCTTTTATGCTATAAACCTTAATGAACAATACACGTTAAGCTATTGTAATTTTATCTGCTATTGGGGATTATATAGCAATACACAGTCACAATGTAAATATCAATACAAAATTATCAATCTGTGAAAAAGGTACACTTTCAGTGCTATAGATTTCCTGTTAGATTGAAGTCCAACAATTGATGAGGTGTGGATTCTTTGCCAATGAAAAACAACACTATTATAACAAACTCTCCACCGGGAAAATTGCATCCTGTTTTGACATTTAAAAACCTGAGTATCCAATAATTGGCGTAAATTAAAGGTCCAACTCATAGTGATGTCATATTGTTCACTTTCGTAACTTTGTTTAAACTCTGAATTGAAACTAAGGGTCTTTTGTTTGCGTTCTGTGATATTTCTTTGGAAATCAATTTAATTGGTTTTCTTTTCAAAGGAATTCCACATCCTGTCAATTAGGCCTAATGAGGATCCATTCCAAATGGCCTTCAAGTTTTTTTTCCCCGTAACTTCTAAATAAAATGTTTTAGAGCCTAAAACATGTGCACTTTTATGCTACAAATTGAAACATGTTTAACAAAAACTTGATCAATGACATGCAAGGCAAGTCAGTAAGAGTTGCTCTTGGGTGTCATGTTAGCAATATACAGCGTTTGTTAACAGCGTGCGCTGTTTGTCCTATTAACAGCTATTTATAAACAATAACAAACACAGATTTTTTAAGATTTACAGATGTATTATAAAATAAATCACTAAGTATTTACATTACAAAACTGTTCTACACATAATATAATTTACATAGCATAGCAAACACATACTTAACTAGACAAAACATAGAACAAAATCAAACAAACAAATTGCATTTAGGGCTGTCTTGGCTGCTGCATATATATATTACAAAATTACCAGCATGAAGGAAGATAAATTCAAGATTCCCTACCAGGTGCAAGTCCTAATCCTATGAACAGGAAAAGGCGGTCCTGGTTAAGGGAAATGAGGTAAGTATTAAAGTTTAGAGCTGGTAGACAATGAACAAATGAAGAAATTGAAATTGAATGAGCAGGTTGTGGCCAGGCGAGGTCCTGAGTCCTCTTGGAGAACCAGGCGAAAGTCCTGTACCACAAAGACTGCTATCATACATAGTTTGGTTACATCGCCAGGCGAGTCCTGAGCCCTACTGAAGAACCAGGCGGAAAATGGTCCTGTACGATGTAAACTGTGTATGACATGTATATGAAATGAATGAAACCCCAATGACTTTGGGGCTAATGGACCAGTAATGAATGAAACCGCAAAGACCAATGACTTTGGGGCTAAAGTGCGCTAGCACAGAAACGCAGCAACCAAGACTACCAGAAGAAAAGAAAAAACCGGAGCGTGGATGGGGTTGGTGGTGGCCAATTCGAACAATGAAAAACACAGGGAGATGTGGACAGGTCAGCTCAGCATCTCCAAGTGAAGCTAAATATAGCACGCACTAATTAGTATGCATAATGACAGACCCAGACAGAGGTCATAGTTCATGTAGTTGACTAAGTGTACTGGGCAATGGATACATGCCCATATGTAAGCAACTAAGTAGAATGAATGACTGAACTGAAGTATTGAAGACACAATTGTTTATAAACAAAGTTTAATAATACTTATTAAACCACAATGGTCATTTCAGCACGTACCAGGTTTTGGTGGTGGAGAAAAAACCAGCATGTCGGCAGAGAAACCACTGACCTGCGGCCAGTACCTGACGACTGCCCCAAATAGGCATGAACCCACGACAGAGTGATAGAGGGCTCTGTAATTACAACCTGACTGAATGGCCTCATTATTGCTCACTTAATAGGTATAACGATTAGCACTGTTCTTCTCTGACAGTGCAGAAAGTGTGTGTTTATGTACTACATGCATGTATGGATGTAAATATTCCTCCAAACAATAATTAATTGAACTGGTGTTATCTGTGATGTCAGGTAGACATATGTGGTAATGTTACAAGAGGCCCAATGGGCCTGCATGACTCACCTGGTATTAATCTCACACTTGTAATCTTAAAAGTGGACTAAAATACAGCTACAGGCACAATATCAGTGTTTGATTCATAAGAACCAATTACAAGATTTAAACATATGACGCCTGTGACCATGAATGTCGAACAAGGATATTAGGTTGAAAGTGGGTCAAGGTAATTCATTTGAACCAACTTTGTAGCCCTTCATCCCAGCATGCTACAGGCCCAATATCAGTACCCTGGGCCTTTTGGTTATTGAGAAGAAGTTGTTTGAAGATTTAAGACATTTGACCCATGTGATCTTTAAAGTTCGTCAAGGTGATTCATTTGAACAAACTTGGTAGCCCTTCATCCCAGCATGCTACAGGCCCAATAGCAGTACCCTTGGCCTTTTATATTTTATTAATTATTGAGAAGAAGTTGTTTGAAGATTTTAAGACATTTGACCCATGTGACCTTAAAAGTTGGTCAAGGTCATTCATTTGAACAAACTTGGTAGCCTTTCATCCCAGCATGCTACAGGCCATATATCAGTGCCCTAGGTCATACGGATATTGAGAAGAAGTTGTTTGAAGATTTTAAGACATTTGTCCCTGTGACCTTGAAAGTGGATCAAGCTAGGTCATTCATTTTAACAAATTTGGTAGCCCTTCATCCCAGCATTCTACAGGCCAAATATCAGTACCCTAAGCCTTTCGGTTATTGAGAAGAAGTTGTTTGAAGATTTTATGACATTTGACCCTCGTGACCTTGAAAGTGGGTCAAGGTCATTCATTAGAACAAATTTGGAAGCCCTTCATCCTAGCATGCTACAGGCCCAATATCATTACCATGTGCCTTTTGGTTATTGAGAAGAAGTTGTTTGAAGATTTTATGACATTTGACCCTCGTGACCATGAAAGTGGGTCAAGGTCATTCATTAGAACAAATTTGGAAGCCCTTCATCCTAGCATGCTACAGGCCCAATATCATTACCATGTGCCTTTTGGTTATTGAGAAGAAGTTGTTTGAAGATTTTAAGACATTTGACCCCTGTGACCTTGAAAATGGGTCAAGGTCATTCATTTGAACAAACCTGGTAGCCCTTCATCCCAGCATGCTACAGGCCCAATATCAGTACCCTGGGCCTTTTGGTTATTGAAAAGAAGTTGTTTAAAGTAAAATATTGACGCTGGACACCGGACGCGGGCCAGACGCCGGACAGACGGACGGCGGACGATGCACCACGGCATAAGCTCACTTGGCCCTTCGCTAAATATATGAATTGTGTTATATTGTTAGAAGATCTGTGGTTGGCTCTATTCACTGAGCAATTATGTTAAAATGTGGTAAACTTGCAAGGCAATCAATCTAAACGTGAAATTGTCAGTATTTTCTCCAGACATAAAACATGTACCTTTCTTAATTATCAGTGGAATGAGGTATGAAATCAATGTACTTTTTCTCCCTTGAAAATTGCAATACCTTAAAAGTTTATAGACTTATTTGTCAAGTCATGTTTAGATTGCTTAGTAATTAAAGCTTATCACATCATTTTAACGTTACTGCTCAGTGAATGTAGCCAACTACAGTACTATTAGAGTCATGGTGACGTAAAAAAGGAGTATACTGGAGCGATCCAATCCACTAATAAGTGCTGGTTACACCACGAAACTGTAGTAAATCATTTTAACTCTGTCTAATCAATATACTGCATGTATCCATCAATAACCCCATGCCTGTTAATAAGCCCACACACGTCAAACAGTCTAGCAGAAATACTAACAAAATATGCTATTACATTATCCTGCAATAAGCTGACACCTTCTACTTTGAATAAGAGTTTATGTACTGATCCCTTAATTGGGCTTATTGAAGGACAAGTAAGGTACTCGAGACAGGAAACAGGCAAGTATGGCCCAAGATTTGTAGGTCTGAAGAACAGAAATCAAGTAAACAAGGACCTAGACCTGCAGATAGCGTGTGACTGTACTTAACCAGGCTTGATGGAAGCTGGTACCACCAACTGACTTCATTAAGATTATGATAGCTGTCATACCTTCTGATGTACCTCAGTTGGACATTGAAAACTACAAAGCTACCATGATTAAAGACTTGTGATGCAAAATTGATAAGAGGGTAGCCAGGTATACATAATGGCTGACATCAAGATCATCCAGACATGCCAGAAGGAAGCGTCTTTTGGAAAAAAACCAGAATCCAGGCTTAGATTACTGTCCAGAGGTACACAGTGGAGGTCAGTAAGCACACTTGACTGGACATAAATGGATTTTGTGTAGAAAATACCAACATTCTCAGTCAGGTGTATGTTACAATGTATCAGACCGTTTCTCTTCTCATAAGAATGTGATGTCTTGCTTACAGATCTGTTACACTGCAGGCAAAACCATAGAAAACTCTGGAGGTCCAAGGTTCAACTTTCGATCTGGGGCAATTGTATTTTCGCTCCAAAGACACGTACTGTTATTGATTAATTTTTTGTTTATTTTCATAATATTTCCTTACAGTTTTACAGGACGTCAGATTTTTTCCCCCAGAAACTTTCATTTTTTCGCAATGAGCTCACTTATAATTAAAAGTAGGCTTACTTGTAATTAAGGGTGAGCTACTCTGTAATTAAGTCCAGATAACCTGTAGCTAAGGAGAAGCTTATCTGTGATTTAAAAGTGAGTCTACCTAAAATTTTGGGTTCAGTTTTCCTGTAATTTTGCGCAAACTTACCTGTAATTTAGGATGGGCATAAAATTCATTTAGGAAGTCCATAATGGTGTCGGCCTGGAGCGTTGTGGTACACACGACTACATGTTTCTCTGTCTGAGCACGGTGGCTGCTATATGCCCCACCTTGTTTCTGTCGCTCCATCCAGAAAAACGCCAATTGTTCAAACTGTGTAGGGACAAAATGGGTAAAATTAGCAATGAGATTGCAATACTAGGAAAATATAAATGCTATGTGTACATAACTAAACAGCACAATCCTTTTTTATGTTGAAAAATAAACATTTGAAATATTTATTTTCCAAATGACTGCAAATTAAAGACAAAGTTGCAGAGGAATCTTATGGCATAAGGTCTATATTTAAGGTCTACATAAGTTTTTGAGAACTGGTCAAGAGTATAGGATCCAGCCAATGGGGTTACAGGAAATTATCAAGACTTATAATAAAACTTTTATGTTTACAGATTTTTGAAATGAAAGTTTTCAAGTTAAAACCTACATACAGTATTAAAAACATTGTATATTGTTAACACTGTTGCTCTATCAACATTCACATCAGAACACCAAGGTATGTTTCTGTCATCATCAATGTGTCATAGTTACCTGTGTTGGCAAGACAATGAGTGCAGCCCCAATCATGCATATCATAAAGAACTGAGATATCCAGATGTCGGGGCATATATCTCCATAGCCCACAGTAGAAAAGGTGACCACGGAGAACCAGCAAGATTCGAACAATCCGAACTGTTGATTACCTCCCCTCTGTAGATGTTGTATACCGCATACACTGTAACCAATCAGAACACTCCATTTAGAGTATGTACACAACCAATCAGACAGTTCAGCTTACAAGATATTATAACTGATCATAGGTCAGTTCATAAGATAAGCACAACCAATCATAGCCCAGTTTACAAGATAAGCACAACCAATCATAGCCCAGTTTACAAGATAAACACAACCAATCATAGCTCAGTTTACAAGATAAACACAATCAATCATAGATCAGCTTACAAGATAAACACCTGATCGGGGAGATATCATGATGGTGTTATAATTATCACAAAATTGATAAATATGACCAAAGCTGATGAAGTGATTGAAACAAGATAAGTTTTACCTGGTAAACACAAGGCACAATACAGTGGCACATAAAATCATAAGTTGTTGAGCAAGGGCTGACTGGGATTTCATCATCACTCTGTGAAGGTCATTCTGTAATACAATCAGTGTTCAAAGTTTAACTTTTCCATACTTGCAAAGAATGTCATCACAAATTTAATTCAAGGAGAGATGGATTATTAGGCTGCTACTTAATTCAATATGACCTGTTGTCAGTGTCTGACAGATTCAATTTACAATGGTATTCAAACTCAAAGAAAGAAGACACTATTTTGAAAATGAAAATGATATATACTTACAAACATATTTTGTAAAGCAAGTTTGGCTAACCAGCAGTTAAGGAAAATAGGGATAAATAAATTTCGAAGAGGTTCCTCCCAAAAAATCTGAAAAAGAAAAATGCATATGAAGGGATGTATATCAATTGACATTTTATACAAACTGGTAAAAAAAGTATCATCATAGGAAAATGCTACAATTTTCAAACAGGAGTTGGTGAATGATTGCGTAAAATTTCTTAAAATTGCAATATCTAGGACTAAATAAAACATTAAGAAAAATTATTTGCCTTTTTACAGAGATTTGATGTACTTACTGTGACAACAAACGGTACAGTGTTAACCAGCTCTAACAGGAACTCCATGGATAACACCTGCTGCAAAATGTTTCCCTAAAACAAAGGAAAACATCAGAGAAACTAGAGATTTGTTTTTGTGAACAGATGTTTCCCCTTTAATGTTTTAAAAAAAGCGGCCCAGACAAGATACTCCTGAAAACTTTGCACTTATTTGACCTTTGACCACGAGGTCGAGGTCACAATGACCTTATACAACAGTGCAC
>NW_018407597.1:1584590-1590286 GCF_002113885.1 Mizuhopecten yessoensis
AATCTGTTGGTTCTCTAGCTACTTTAAACAGAAACTGTGCTAGTCTGTTGTTCTCAAGCCAATCTGTTGGTTTTCTAGCTACTTTAAACAGAAACTGTGCTAGTCTGTTGTTCTCTAGCTAATCTGTTGGTTCTGTAACTACTTTAAACAGAAACTGTGCTAGTCTGTGGTTCTCTAGCTAACCTGTTGGCTATTGAGCTACTCAAGAAGAGCATTGCTAATATGTTTCTTCTCTAGCTATTTTATACAGAAACTGTGCTAGTCTGTTGTTCTTAAGCCAATATGTTGGTTCTCTAGCTACTTAATACAGAAACTGTGCTAGTCTGTTGTTCTATAGCCAATCTGTTGGTTCTCTAGCTACTTTAAACAGAAACTGTGCTAGTCTGTTTGTTCTCTAGCTACTTTATACAGAAACTGTGCTAGTCTGTTGTTCTCAAGCCAATCTGTTGGGTTTCTAGCTACTTTAAACAGAAACTGTGCTAGTCTGTTGTTCTCAAGCTAATCTGTTTGTTCTCTAGCTACTTTATACAGAAACTGTGCGAGTCTATTGTTCTCTAGCTACTTTATACAGAAACTGTGCTAGTCTGTTGTTCTCTAACTAATCTGTTGGTTCTGTAACTACTTTAAACAGAAACTGTGCTAGTCTGTTGTTCTCAAGCTAATCTGTTTGTTCTCTAGCTACTTTATACAGAAACTGTGCTAGTCTGTTTTTCTCAAGCCAATCTGTTGGTTTTCTAGCTACTTTATACAGAAACTGTGCTAATCTGTTGTTTTCTAGCTAATCTGTTGATTCTCTAGCTACTTTAAACAGAAACTGTGCTAGTCTGTTGTTCCCTAGCCAATCTGTTGGTTCTCTAGCTACTTTAAACAGAAACTGTGCTAGTCTGTTGTTCTCTAGCTAATCTGTTGGGTCTCTAGCTACTTTAAACAGAAACTGTGCTAGTCTGTTTGTTCTCTAGCTACTTTATACAGAAACTGTGCTAGTCTGTTTTTCTCAAGCCAATCTGTTGGTTTTCTAGCTACTTTATACAGAAACTGTGCTAATCTGTTGTTTTCTAGCTAATCTGTTGATTCTCTAGCTACTTTAAACAGAAACTGTGCTAGTCTGTTGTTCTCTAGCTAATCTGTTGGCTCTTGAGCCACTCAAGAAGAGCATTGCTAATATGTTTCTTCTCTAGCTTTTTTTTAAGAGCTATGCTTTCATTTATTATCTAGCTACTCAATGTAGCTTCTTGCACAAATTTTACAGATAGTTAACTTCATTAGCTTCGTTTAGAAATAGGTTATTCTGACAATGAAGGCTTAGCTGCCACTCCTTCACTCGGAATGGCATCCATTTCCTTTAACAGAGGGCAGCACGTTTGTCTGGCATGTGGAAGAGTTCGCACAGGTCACTAAAGCCCTTGGGCATGGGTCTGATTTGGATGTCCATCTTGCTATTTAGGCCACAGTCTGTTTAAGCAATGCCCTATATTTCCATAGGGATTGGACTCCTTACAACCAAACAATCATGGCTGATAACCAGTTCAAGAACTAGCCTCTACAGCCGTAATTTAAGACCACTAATCTGATCCCGTATGTATCTACATTTATATTCAGCAGTCCTATAAAATATCACTGTGAAAGTGGACAATTTTGGGGTGTGGGAAATGCTTGTGTTTTTGGCATTGAATGATATAGCACAAAAATATTCACACACAAATATCTATCTATAGAATACATATATTGTAGATATACATGTATAGGATTTAAAAATAGATTTTAAAACCAATGGTTTTTGTCCTATCAATGAAATACTTATAATACTGTCAGCGTAAACATTTTGGCAGTCATCTTAGCTTTAAGCACATTCTGCACTTGTAATATTGCTCTAAATTATGATTGTTTTATCTGATCGAGCTTCTGTCCAGTTTTTTAACGCATATATTGGGGTTGTGCCAATACGTCAGTGTTAATCTGAAAAAAAATGAAAATGCGCTAAAACTTGAGAGCACTAAAATAAGTATTTTTCCAGTATATAGACATGGTATGATGATATACAGATTGCAGTAAAGAAAAACATGATATTAGTGATGAGTTTGAGGTAACAAAACATGTTACCATGGTGATAAATTTGTCAGAGGTGCACAGTCCGACCAACATCGTGACGCATATCCACATGTGGTCTATCCAATCAAGGTTAACATTTTGCAATATCAGCTTCTCATTTTATCATTTTCTTTCTGGTTCAGGCAATCAGGTTTTACCACAATTGCAGGACTGGATATTTGTATTCCAGGAAAAGGAACATCGTAAAAACAATATAACACAGCCAACCATTGGCAAATAACCAAGACACAGACATATAATCACATATAACTTCTGAAGCCTGTCACTGAAATTCTTGGATATCAAAATAAAACAAAGGCTTACGGTCCAGGCCAGTTAAAATTTGACAGCAAATAAACAATTTCGGCTGGCAGACGTCACAAAAGCCGCCAAGATCTAGTTTGTTTTCCCCAATGCTCCATCTGTCAAACTCAAGGATATGTGTATCGGAGAATACACAGTAATTTACCAAAGTAACTGCCATTTCAACGATTATAAAACTCCATTTCATAGAACTCAAGGAATCTTGTCCAGGCAAGAGTGACAGAATATAAATGTAAGCCATGGGAAATCATAATTTAAGGATACCGGTCCCACTGTTACTGTGGTTTTCGTATACAGAGTAACATCCCCTTAATTTTGTTTATATGGGCCAGGAGTCAATTTCAAAGTCAAAGTCCAAATGAGATCCAAGGGAATATGCCAGACCACAAGGCCAATCCTTGTAGCATATCTGTATTTGATTTGTTATGCCCAGCAATTTTATGTATGGTTATGGGGTGGGGATCTCAACTGTTTCCAAGCTGTGACGCAGAAACTAGGTCCCTAGGGTTGTGGCCAGACCCCAGGATCAATTCTAATATCATGACTGCATTTGTCTCTTTTTGCCCAGCATTCGTATATATAGTTTTGGGTTGGGGATCTCAACCGTTTCAAAGTTATGACCCAGGGGTTATGTCTGCAAGGGTGGGGCAGACCCTGGGGTCAATTCTAATATCATGACTGCATTCGTCTCTTTATGCCCAACAATTGTATATATAGTTTTGGGGTGGGGATCTTAACCGTTTCAAAGTTATGACCCAGGGGTTAAGTCTCCAAGGGTGGGGCCAGACCCTAGATCCATCCTGGAAGCAAATGTGCATTCCTCTCTTTATACTCAGCAATTGTATATATGGTTATATGGTGGGGATCTCAACCATTTCCAAGTTATATATTTTTTTTGGCCCCACCCCTTAGCCAAGGGGGTCAGCCACACCATTTGTACAATTTTGAATCCCTGCCTCCCATGAATGCTTCCGACCAAATATGATCAATATCCATGGTATAGTTCTTTGGAAGAAGTCGTTTATAGCAATATAGCCAAATTGCCCCCTTTTGGCCCAGCCCTCAGCCCCCTGGGGGGTCAGCCCCACCATTTGTACAATTTTGAATCCCGACCACCTAGGGATGCTTCCAGTCAAATATGGTTGATATCTATCTCTTAGTTCCAGAGAAGAAGTCGCTTTAAGTAATATAGCTAAATAACCCTTTTTGGCCCTGCCCCTTAGCCGCCACGGGGGTCAGCCACACCATTTGTACAATTTTGAATCCCTGCCTCCCATGAATGCTTCTGATTAAATATGATTGATATCCAGTGCATAGTTCTACAGAAGAAGTCGTTTGTAGCAATATTGCCAAAATGCCCCCTTTTGGCCCCGTCACTCAGCCCCCTGGGGGGTCAGCCCAACCATTTGTACAATTTTGAATCCACACCACCTAGGGATGCTTCCAGTCAAATATGGTTGATATCCATCTCTTAGTTCCAGAGGAGATGTCGCTTAAAGCAATATAGCCAAATTGCCCCCTTTTTGCCCCGCCCCTCAGCCTCCTGGGGGGTCAGCCCCACCATTTGTACAATTTTGAATCCCCACCACCTAGGGATGCTTCTAGTCAAATTTAGTTAAATTCCAATCAGTGGTTCAGAAGAAGAAGTCGTTTAAAGAAATTGTAGACGGACGGACGACGTACGCCACGGTATGGCATAAGCTTACCTTGGTCCTTCGGACCCGGTGAGCTAACAATCTGAAGTCCAGGGTATAAATCCTGGTCTAGACCCGCTGATTTTTTTACACTCAGAACACTGTTGTTGATAACATTTTGTTTATTTCATCTTTATTAATTCTTCATAAAAGTCCCCCAAGGTATGCTTTTCTTTACACAAATTATCCATCAACACAGCTCCGTAAATCGTATATTTTTATTAATTTCATTTTTATGATTAATATATCAATCATAAAAAAGGAAAGAATAAAAACAAAACATGAATATTTTAAGCTAGGATGATTGAAAGCTGGCATAAAACTGGGCTTAAAACCATGTTTACAATCCCAGTTTTATAGCATTCCAATACCATCCCAGCTAATTATAGAATCCCAGATCAGAAACCCTGTGATATTCTATAGGAATTCATAATCCCCTCCAAGAATTCCTGTGATATTGCAGGAATTTTCCCTACTTAAAAACCCCAAGATAATCCTAGCTGATTTGTTTGTAGAAACCAGAGCAATCATACATCTGTAGTGGAACTGGACTAGATCGATTGTCGGCAACCAGGTAGCTCAACTGGTAGAGTGCCTGTCTAAGAAATCAGAGGGTCGGGGTTCGAACTCTGGTATGGTATGGCCATTGCATTTCTCTTTCTCCTGTTACACATCTTTATAGATTGCGAAGGTATTGACAAATCAACGATGGTTTTCAGGGGACTCCATCTATTTTTCTAGGATACATTTTGTGGAAAAGTTTGCCAGATTTGTTTCCTTGATCGATCCTGTTTTAGCTACAGACCATAAATCTAAGTACATTATTAGATATACATTTAAAGTTAAAATAACCACATAGAGGTTTCGCTTAACTACTTTTAGATTTCTGTCGAAGCGACGCTGTCTAACACTAAGGGTAACAATGGAGCCCTTATAGGCGCTATAAGACAGACTTTAAACCCTTAGTGTCTGAGGCAACTTGTGTCAGACTCCTGGGTCTTGAAATGATTGGATTTAATAGATATACTGTATATTTGGGGGCTCTCGGGAAAGGTTTTAAATATCCTCATCAAATTTATTGTCGTATCTTTTAAGTGAAATGTGAGAATAAACTAACAACTTCAGGAAGTCAACAGTGTTTTTCTTTTAAAAAATTTAAAAGAATAAAAAATAAACAAAAACAGAACTGATTAGATCTGTAAACCAAACTGAAGCAGTTTTGACAATCAAACTGGAAAAAACAATCCAAAAGGGAATGAAAGATGAAATCTCCTGGTTTTGAAGTACACTTTAAAAGCTATTACCAGTTTATTGTAAACAGTATTGTGTTCATGCACACTGATTTGAACCAAAACCGCTCTCTAACACGATTACAATCATCAAACATTTATACTACAGATGAAATAACAGTATTTTGGCAGTAGACTTTGATAGCCGTTGATAGCATACTGGTCCGTTGATCTCTGTCAGAGTGTTAAAACAATGTACAATTACAAAGTAACGACTATTGATTAAAAGCAAGTGTAAGCTTGATAGAAATGTTCCTGTGTCTGGGTTATTGTAGGCACTGTAAACCATTTGTATTGTTTG
>NW_018407598.1:0-525 GCF_002113885.1 Mizuhopecten yessoensis
ACATCAACGCAAATTATATCGATGTAAGTATGTCGGTCGCGAAATGGAGCTGTCTTATATTGATTGTAACATACATATACAAGCAATGCTGGTGGTTTTGTTAAGATTATTGTTGTTTTCGTTTGTTATGTGTTCGACACCATGCTATTGCAAAATATAAGGTAACCAATATGGTTACAAGTGACAATTTAAATTCATCTACACAGGCTATACAAATAAACGTAACATTTAACTTGAATTACGACATTTTTTTCCAAATAAAAAAAACCCAATTAATGTGTCAAGTATTATATTTACTACACAGTGTATAATAAGTTGTACTCATGTAATATTAATAACAATAATATATAATATTGATCTATTACAGGGTATTGGAAACGAAAAAGCGTACATTGCCAGTCAAGGTATTATACCATACGTTTGAAAGCATTTTTTATGTTATTAAAACATTCCAACATTTTTTTTTTAAAAACTACAATCTATAGCGACAAACCGAACACAAATAAATCAAAAGCCTCTTCTGAT
>NW_018407598.1:1691-1777 GCF_002113885.1 Mizuhopecten yessoensis
GAATATTTTTTTTTTCTCCTGCTTGCAAGTACAATTTTGTGTATCCATAGCAAACTCTCTTTGGTTATTTCTACAGGTTAAATGTC
>NW_018407598.1:1995-3205 GCF_002113885.1 Mizuhopecten yessoensis
GTTCGTACATTTTTTTACATTTTGATGATTTCTGCTCGATAAACAGTGGACTACAAAACGGTGAAATTGGGACTCCTATCCTAACCATATGTGCCAAAGCAGGGCCCCAAAGGGAAAATTAACAAATATTTCAAAACTCTTTTTCTCCATACCCAGATGTTCTAGTCTATTTATCTGCATGGATGAAACAATAATTGGGGATTTTATTTAAATTCTAAATTTCAGTACCACCGGACCACCTGTTCCTTGTTGGGGAGGGGGTAAAGTTTAGTATGGTGTATTTAGGGAAATAACATTTTTGGGTATATTTTGTCAATTTTCCGTAGGAAGTTATTCCTACTTGATGAAAATAATTTCTTAGAGCAAGACAGTATTCGATTATAAATTGGAATTCCTGTCCCAATCCCAGGAGATATTACAGTTTATTTCTCTGCATGAATGGAAAGGTCATCAGGGATTTTAACTAGATTGTAAATTGCATTAACCCCGGCCCATCGATTCTCCATTGGGGAGTGGTAAAAGTGTACTACAGTTTATATAGGGAAATCACATTTTAGGATATATTTTGTCCATTTTCAGCAGGAAATCATTCAAATCTGGTTGGAATGATTATGATGCCAGATGGTAATTAGATGGTATGAGAAAATAAGGTCCTGCCCGATGCCCAGGGGCTTGAGTGATTGGGCCATAATGGGGGGAAATTGTTAAAGGTTAAAAAATACTTCTTCATCAGACTCGGATGTTTTACAAACAAATACTCTTTTTGGATAGAAAGGTCCTGAGGTGCATTAGCTAAATTGTAAATTGCATCACCCCTGGTCAACTATTCTCCCTTTGGAAGAGAGTAAGTTTACTATAGTTTATATAGGTACCCGGTAAACAACATGTTTATGGTATAAGATGGCAGCTAGACGGTATAGAAAAATCTGGCCTTGCCACAGGAGATGGAGGGGTGAACCAAAAAGGGTGAAATCGTTCATATTTAAACTATTTCTGCACTCAGATGTACAAGAATCAAGTTTCTTTTATGGATGGAAATGCCCTTATTAGTGCATTATATAAATTGTTAGTTGTATTACCCTTTGCTCATTTGTTCTCATTTGCTTATATAGGGAACTAACTCTTCTGACTACATATCTTGTCCATTCTCAGCAGGAATTAATTGTGGTTGGAATAGTTATAAAGAAACTGAAATCAAATAGTATCAGAA
>NW_018407599.1:0-525 GCF_002113885.1 Mizuhopecten yessoensis
ACTGTTGACCTGTAATGTTCAACTTGTTGCTATGTTACTGTTGACATGGAATGTCTAGCTTGTTGCTATGTTACTGTTCACCTGTACTGTTTACCTTGTTGCTATGTTACTGTTCACCTGTACTATTTAGCTTGTTGCTATGTTACTGTTCACCTGTACTATTTAGCTTATTGCTATGTTACTGTTCACCTGTACTATTTAGCTTGTTGCTATGCTACTGTTGACCTATACTATTTAGCTTGTTGTTATGTTACTGTTGACCTGTAATGTACAACTTGTTGCTATGTTACTGGTGACCTGTAATGTCTGGTATGTTGCTATGTTACTGTTAACATGTAATGTCCAGCTTGTTGCTATACTACTGTTCACCTGTATTATTTAGCTTGTTGCTATTCTACTGTTGACCTGTACTATTTAGCTTGTTGTTATGTTATTGTTGACTTGTTATGTCCAGCATGTTGCTATGTTATTGTTGTCCTATTATGTCCAGCATGTTGCTATGTTATTGTTTTCCTGTTATGTCCA
>NW_018407599.1:4156-57020 GCF_002113885.1 Mizuhopecten yessoensis
GAACTTGTTGCTATGTTACTGTTGACCTAGAATGTCTAGCATGTTGCTATGTTATTGTTCATCTGTACTATTTAGCTTGTTGCTATGTTACTGTTCACCTGTACTATTAAGCTTGTTGCTATGTTTCTGTTCACCTGTACTATTAAGCTTGTTGCTATGTTACTGTTCTCCTGTACTATTTAGCTTGTTGCTATGTTACTGTTGACCTGTACTATTTAGCTTGTTGCTATATTACTGTTCACCTGTACTATTTATCTTGTTGCTATGTTACTGTTGACCTGTACTATTTAGCTTGTTGCTATATTACGGTTCATCTGTACTATTTAGCTTGTTGCTATGTTTCTGTTCACCTGTACTATTTAGCTTGTTGCTATGTTTCTGTTCACCTGTACTATTTAGCTTGTTGCTATGTTACTGTTCACCTGTACTATTTAGCTTGTTGCTATATTACTGTTCATCTGTACTATTTAGCTTGTTGCTATGTTACGCTTCACCTGTACTATTTAGCTTGTTGCTATGTTACTGTTCACCTGTACTATTTAGCTTGTTGCTATGNTGTACTATTTAGCTTGTTGCTATATTCTTGTTGACCTGCACTATTTAGCTTGTTGCTATGTTAATGTTCACCTGTACTATTTAGCTTGTTGCTATGTTACTGTTCAACTGTACTATTTAGCTTGTTGCTATGCTACTGTTGACCTATACTATTTAGCTTGTTGCTATGTTGCTGTTGACCTGTAATGTCCAACTTGTTGCTATGTTACTGGTGACCTGTAATATCTAGTATGTTGCTATGTTACTGTTAACTTGTAATGTCCAGCTTGTTGCTATACTACTGTTGTCCTGTAATGTCTAGCTTGTTGCTATGTAACTGTTGACCTGTACTATCTAGCATGTTGCTATGTTACTGTTGACCTGTAATGTCTAGCTTGTTGCTATGTGACCTGTAATGTCTAGCATGTTGCTATGTTACTGTTGCCCTGTAATGTCTAGCTTGTTGCTATGTTAGTTCACCTGTACTATTTAGCTTGTTGCTATGTTACTGTTGAGCTGTAATGTCTAGCTTGTTGCTATGTAACTGTTGACCTGTACTATCTAGCATGTTGCTATGTTACTGTTAACCTGTAATGTCCAATTTGTTGCTATGTTACTGTTGACCTGGAATGTCTAGCATGTTGCTATGTTACTGTTAACCTGTAATGTCCAGCTTGTTGCTATATTCCTGTTGACCTGTAATGTCTAGTATGTTGCTATGTTACTGTTAACTTGTAATGTCCAGCTTGTTGCTATGTTCCTGTTGACCTGTAATGTCTAGTATGTTGATATGTTACTGTTGACCTGTAATGTACAACTTGTTGCTATGGTATTGTTGACCTGTAATGTCCATCTTGTTGCTATATTACTGTTGACCTGTAATGTTTAGCTTGTTTATATGTTACTGTTGACCTGTAATGTATTTAGCTTGTTGCTATGTTACTGTTCACCTGTACTATTAAGCTTGTTGCTATGTTACTGTTCACCTGTACTATTTAGCTTGTTGCTATATTACTGTTGACCTGTACTATTTAGCTTGTTGCTATGTTACTGTTCACCTGTACTATTTAGCTTGTTGCTATGTTACATGTTATTGTTCATCTGTACTATTTAGCTTGTTGCTATGTTACATGTTATTGTTCATCTGTACTATTTAGCTTGTTGCTATGTTACATGTTATTGTTCATCTGTACTATTTAGCTTGTTGCTATGTTACATGTTATTGTTCATCTGTACTATTTAGCTTGTTGCTATGTTACATGTTATTGTTCATCTGTACTATTTAGCTTGTTGCTATGTTACATGTTATTGTTCATCTGTACTATTTAGCTTGTTGCTATGTTACTGTTCACCTGTACTATTAAGCTTGTTGCTATGTTACTGTTCACCTGTACTATTTAGCTTGTTGCTATGTTACTGTTGACTTGTAATGTCTCACCTGTACTATTTATCTTGTTGCTATGTTACTGTTGACCTCTAATGTCTAGCTTGTTGCTATGTTACTGTTCACCTGTACTATTTAGCTTGTTGCTATATTACTGTTCATCTGTACTATTTAGCTTGTTGCTATGTTACTGTTCACCTGTACTATTTAGCTTGTTGCTATATTACTGTTCATCTGTACTATTTAGCTTGTTGCTATGTTACATGTTATTGTTCATCTGTACTATTTAGCTTGTTGCTATGTTACATGTTATTGTTCATCTGTACTATTTAGCTTGTTGCTATGTTACATGTTATTGTTCATCTGTACTATTTAGCTTGTTGCTATGTTACTGTTGACATGTAATGTCTAGCTTGTTGCTATGTTACTGTTGACCTGTAATGTTTAGCTTGTTGATATGTTACTGTTGACCTGTAATGTCCAACTTGTTGCTATGGTATTGTTGACCTGTAATGTCCAGCTTGTTGCTATGTTACTGTTGACCTGTAATGTCTAGTATGTTGCTATGTTACTGTTGACCTGTAATGTCTAGATTGTTGCTATGTTACTGTTGATCTGTACTATTTAGCTTGTTGCTATGTTACTGTTGACCTGTAATGTCCAACTTGTTGCTATGGTATTGTTGACCTGTAATGTCCAGCTTGTTGCTATATTACTGTTGACCTGTAATGTCTAGTATGTTGCTATGTTACTGTTGACATGTAATGTCCAGCTTGTTGTTATGGTATTGGTATCCTGTAATGTCTAGTATGTTGCTATGTTACTGTTGACCTGTAATGTCTAGTATGTTGCTATGTTACTGTTGACATGTAATGTCCAGCTTGTTGTTATGGTATTGGTATCCTGTAATGTCTAGTATGTTGCTATGTTACTGTTGACCTGTAATGTCTAGTATGTTGCTATGTTACTGTTGACATGTAATGTCCAGCTTGTTGTTATGGTATTGGTATCCTGTAATGTCTAGTATGTTGCTATGTTACTGTTGACCTGTAATGTCTAGTATGTTGCTATGTTACTGTTGACATGTAATGTCCAGCTTGTTGTTATGGTATTGGTATCCTGTAAGGTCCAGCATGCTACTGGTACCAAGAAGATCCAGCTTATTGTTATGTTTCTGTTTTCTGGTATTGGACATGTAATTGTAATGTTATAACGATGTTATATCATATACATGTATGATGTGAAACACTTCCATCAATTAGATGTGTCTTTAAATCTTTGAGTCAACTGCAAATTGTGTTGGTAGACACATCATGCTGCCTTGTTTATTTCTCTAGTTGTCCCTTTATCAGGTCTGGAGAATTCCATGTCAAAGTATCACGAACCAATTATACTGGCTGTATTACGTATTCAGTGCTTAACCAACATTACCGTAGAAATATGATTACTTCAGGTCTAACACGGCGATTACCAGGCGCTCACTAACGGATGATGAGGTACTGGTCAGCATCAGCGCTCGATGGACAATTTCTAGGATTGTCACGCGTACGCAACACCTGTTCACCATTGTGTAACCCAGGAGACAAATACATTGTACATCACGAGATAAATACATTATCTAATGTACTCCAAGAAATAAATACAGTGTATGATGTACTCCACGAGATAAATACATTGTCTGATGTACTCCACGAGATAAATACAGTATCTGATGTACTCCACGAGATAAATACAGTATCTGATGTACATCACGATATAAATACATTGTATGATGTAAACCACGAGATAAATTTATACATTGTCTAATGTACACCACGAGATAAATACAGTGTCTGATGTACTCCATTAGGTAAATACATTTTCTGATGTAATCCATGGAATTAATACATTGTCTAATGTACACCACGAGATAAATACAGTGTCTGATGTACTCCATTAGGTAAATACATTTTCTGATGTAATCCATGGAATTAATACATTGTCTAATGTACACCACGAGATAAATACAGTGTCTGATGTACTCCATTAGGTAAATACATTTTCTGATGTAATCCATGGAATTAATACATTGTCTAATGTAGATCACGACATAAATACATTGTCTGATGTACACCATGGAATGAATACATTGTCTGATGTACACCAAGTGATAAATACATTGTCTGATGTACACCACGAGATAAAACATTGTCTGATATACACCACGAGATAAAACATTGTTTGATGTACACCACGAGATAAATACATCTTCTGATATACACCACGAGATAAATACATTTTATGATGTACTCCACGAAATAAATACATTTTCTGTTATACACCACGCTTTATACATTGTCTGATATACACCTCGACATAAATTCATTGTTTGATATACACCCCGAGATAAATGCATTGTCTGATATACACCTCGAGATAAATACATTGTATGATAAACACCACGACATATACATTGTCTGATATACACCACGACATAAATACATTGTTTGATATACACCTCGACATAAATACATTGTCTGATATACACCTCGACATAAATTCATTGTTTGATATACACTCCGAGATAAATGCATTGTCTGATATACACCTCGAGATAAATACTTTGTATGATAAACACCACGACATATACATTGTCTGATATACACCACGACATAAATACATTGTCTGATATACACCACGACATAAATACATTGTCTGATATACACCCCGAGATAAATGCATTGTCTGATATACACCACGACATAAATACATTGTCTGATATACACCTCGACATAAATACATTGTTTGATATACACCCTGAGATAAATGCATTGTCTGATGTACACCACGAGATAAATACATGGTCCTATTACAGACATCGATATTTAAACTCTCTTATAAAATGATTGTCTAATTAAGTCAAATCCTCTAAGTACGACGTTTTCTTTCTTTAGGTAAGACGCCTCCTCATTTGTCTAGGATCTACTTGTGAATCTCAGATATAATTTGGGCTAATGATGTAGGACATCGTTTAGTAAGACTTTCACGTATCAGTTTGGAAATCACGCAAGAAATAGTAACTGTATTATTGGTATTGTTTAATGTATGCTATGGTGTGGAGATAGGCGAGACGGCTCCAGCAAATTGAAACTCCGACTGATTTTGAACTGATGTTGACCTGGGGTCGGTATGTAACGAGCAGGAGGTTGGTAATGTTGTAGTGTTGATAATTTGGTGTTCGTGTGTCGTCATATATCAATTCGATATTGTGTGGCCCCTTCACATGTGGACACTGTCCTTGTAAAATGCTAGCTTTTGCGAATACTAAAATAACCTACACAAAGCAGGTAACCCTAACCCTAACACTAACCCTAAAATAACCTACACAAAGCAGGTAACCCTAACCCTAACCCTAAAATAACCTACACAAAGCAGGTAACCCTAACCCTAACCCTAACCCTAAAATAACCTACCCAAAGCAGCAAAGAAACAAAAAAATAGTTCAGACAATATATATTTGAATAAATAAATTGGTGAAATTTGGGCGGAAAGTAATAATGTTTGAAAAAAGAGCTTTTAGTGAAATTTGACTGAAATAAATGATAACAGTTTTACCAATTTTCCAGTGATCGATTACAAAAACGATTAGAAAATGGAATCATTTTGGACGATGTAATCACGGCTTTGATTCTTAATGACAAATGGATAACATTTTACGAGAAATCGTTTTCTTCTATTCGAGCAAGTTACGTTTAATTCCTTTCATGTTTTATCTCTACCGGCGCAGTAGCCACGGAAACCACAAACCTGATGTAGTCATAACCAATACACAGAAATGAAATTGGAAACGATTTTATCTGAAAGCCCGATGAAAAGAATTCACGGGCTTTAACTGAAAAATGCGATATGACCGTTTCGAAACCTGTAGTGTCTTAGAAGACGGGCTGCATGGTGAGTATCCCCATGCTTGTCACTGGATCCGGTCTCTACAGCTCAAGTGTAGTGATAACTAATCCAACAATGGTCGATAAACGGTTCAATTTCACATCAATAAATAGGAACTGATAATGTTTTGGAGTTACAGAATTGTCTCCATAGTTACGGCTACTGGGAAGATTTAAGGAATTACGCCAGTGGTTCTCAAGTTACATGTCAGGAATTAAAACCCGTGTCTCTGTAGTTACGGCTACTGGGTATATGTCAGGAATTTCAACCCGTGTCTCTGTAGTTACGGCTACTAGGTATATGTCAGGAATTACACCATTGGCTCTGTAGTTACGGCTACTGGGTATATGTCAGGAATTACAACCCGTGTCTCTGTAGTTACGGCTATTGGGTATATGTCAGAAATTACAACCCGTGTCTCTGTAGTTAAGGCTACTGGGTATATGTCAGCAATTACAACCCTTGTCTCTGTAGTTACGGCTACTGGGTATATGTCAGGAATTACAACCCTTGGCTCTATAGTTACGGCTACTGGGTATATGTCAGGAATTACAACCCGTGTCTCTGTAGTTACGGCTGTTGGGTATATGTCAGGAATTACATCCCGTGGCTCTGTAGTTACGGCTTCTGGGGATATGTCAGGAATTACAACCCGTGTCTCTGTAGTTACGGCTACTGGGTATATGTTAGGAATTACACTCTTGGCTCTCCAGTTACGGGTACGTGGTATGTTTCAGGAATTACGCCCGTGACTGTCTAGCTACGGCTTCTGGGTAGATTATAAAAGTTAGGCCGGTGCCACCATCGAAACAGCGACTGGGTATGTTTCCGGGGTTACGTTGGTGTCCCAATAGTATAGGCTACTTGCAGGTGAATGTTGACCGTAACATGTGTACGGAGGTGCCTTCCTAGTTACGACTACACGGTAGATTTTAGGATTCTGTGCTCAAACCAACTTTCTTGTAACTCGCTTAATTCATGTCAAATGATCAAAAGTGAATGGAAACATTGAAACCTATATTTTCCTTTAAGTCTCTTTAAAAGCTTTCCAAGTCATTGCAAAACAATATTTGTTTATTTATTTGTATCCAGAACAAAAAAAAAATGGCTTGAGAACAAAATCCAAGCTGGAGCATGAGAACGGTGTCATAAATACGGGCCCAGGCGTAACGTCCCTGTCCCAATAGTAAAAGCTACTGGGTATATTTTAGGAGGTAAGCTCGTGTTTCATTAGTTATGTCGACTTGGTAATTTAAATGGCTACTATGCATATTTTCTATTCTCTATTATGGTTTAAGGTAGAATTAGGAGCTAGGGACTGTCTCCGTTACGCCTTCTTAGTAGGCTGTAAGAGATTCGGTAAGGCTATGATTTGTTGTGTGTGATGACGAGAGAGCAGGCGTACGCTGTAACCTCTGCTCCACGATAAATCACGGCAATCCGCGGATACCATCCAGGAAACACGGCCAGCAGTCGCTCCGGACCGCCACCGAAGGGACAGGTCCGCGCTGAATGGTAAAAACACAGAGCCAGGGGTTAATACGCTCTGCACAGATGGTGAAGGGTGGGTAGCTGCTTGATCAGAACGACTGCTGTGCAATATGACTGCCCTATCACCGGCACTAGCTGGTCAGGTAGGGTCAAGTGTGACTGAAGCTGAGTGTTTTGTGATATCGTCTCGGAGTTTCAGTGTAAATAGTTCAATACACAACCGGAAGAGCTGTTAAACACAAGTGAAGGATTAAGTGACACAAAACATGTCTGATTTTGAAAGCATTTTGTTTAATGGTGACGTGAATATGGGATTTAAAACTGTTTCGATATGCTCCATTGGACTCCTACCCATCACATTGACACCGACGGTAAGACAATAGGACCAGCATCATCTAGATTTAGCTCTAATGCATTGCAGCATGGTTAGTGACTGGTATTCAAATTAAATATTTTTTGAACTAAATGCACTTTTATGGAAACAAGATATCCTGTACAGAAAGCATGAACGGTGCGCAATATGTTCGTTTTTTGTGTTTTGATTAAAGAAAAAGTAAACGGAGTCAGAGCCGTTCTGTGTGAGCCGGCTTAGAGTACTGTATACAACACTATTTGGTCACATGGTGCGCGTTTCGGATACTGTCGCATTGGAAACAGTACTCTAACCGCGCGTCGCTTGTGTCGTTGAGAAGTTATTTAGCGCCGAATTTTGTCATTGACGGGTAAGCTATTATTAAGATGAGGAATTGGGTATTAAAGTTACATGGGCTAATAGAGCAGACTCTCGTTGCTGTCATTGTGTATTTATACCGGCTCATCAACATCAGCTCGAACACAAGCTGTAGGCCTTCAGGCTTTGGTTTTATATTGGGTCTGATTATACACGAGGCATTTATCCCATTGTTTATATCATAGTGTATTAATGGACTAATTTTGAAATAACGGATGTATCGCCATATTCGAAGGCAAATATTACACAGCGTAAATTTTATGTTACACCCTTTGGAATATACCGAAACAATGACTGTGTGACGTTAGTTGTTGTGACGTGCGTCTGTTTACCTTAAGTATGGAGCATACAGAACGTTTCCGGTACAGGACGGTGCCTGGATACTCCAAACACATTGACCGTTTTTTGTCATGCTAGGTTCTATCTACCAGAAAACTGCATTTAAACTCTTTGTATACTAGAACGTGTTGTGTATCGGACAAGTTCAATCTATAGGCATTCGTTTGTAAAGGTAAATACAACCTCTTGTCAACCATGCCTTTATTCCCGACGTCTAAATGGGAATCAATTTCTTCTGAGGATGAGGAGTCGAAACATTTGTCCTGGACACAACGGATTAAAAAAGGACCGACAAAGAAACGGAAAAAGAAAGAAAAATCCAAAAGGGACAAACCACGTGAGGATAATGATGAACAAACAAAACTAAAGAACGAATCAAAGGATCCTTTAAAGACGCAAAGGAATAGATTAGCGTCAATCATTAAATTTAAGGAGAAGGATGTTTTTGAGTCGGAGAAGATGAAGCTGATAGACGGTCGTCCCCGTCCTCAGCTTAGAACTTCTCCACAGAAGGTTTGGGAGAGTAAGACGCCATTTGTCTTTACACACGGAACATTCCCGCCCATAGCGGAAGCTGAAGAGACTAGTCTTGTTGGAGACCAAGTCCGACACGTCCATCGTAAAGGTAAGTCGTCCCGGGGTAAGCTACGGGGTTATTGTCGTTATTGATATAGACCACTGGTTAATGGTATGGTATGGTGATATCGCCTAATGCATGTCAACACAACAACGTCACCGAAACGCACGGTAGTAAGCGGTACATGTAACGAGAGAAACACACGGTAGTAAGCGGTACATGTAACGAGAGAAACACACGGTAGTAAGCGGTATATGTAACGAGAGACACACACAGTAGTAAGCGGTACAGGTAACGAGAGAGACACACGGTAGTAAGCGGTACATGTAACGAGAGAAACACACGGTAGTAAACCGTATATGTAACGAGAGAGACACACAGTAGTAAGAGGTACATGTAACGAGAGAAACACACGGTAGTAAGCGGTATATGTAACGAGAGAAAAACACAGTAGTAAGCGGTACATGTAACGAGAGAAACACATGGTAGTAAGCGGTACATGTAACGAGAGAAACACACGATAGTAAGCCGTATATGTAACGAGAGACACACACGGTAGTAAGCGGTATATGTAACGAGAGAAAAACACAGTAGTAAGAGGTACATGTAACGAGAGAAACACACGATAGTAAGCTGTATATGTAACGAGAGACACACACGGTAGTAAGCGGGACATGTAACGAGAGACACACAAGGTAGTAAACCGTATATGTAACGAGTGAAGCACACGGTAGTAAGTGGTACATGTAACGAGAGAAAGGTATATGTAACGAGAGACACACACAGTAGTAAGCGGTACAGGTAACGAGAGAGACACACGGTAGTAAGCGGTACATGTAACGAGAGACAAGAGACACACACAGTAGTAAGTGGTACATGTAACGAGAGAAACACACGGTAGTAAACCGTATATGTAACGAGAGAGACACACAGTAGTAAGAGGTACATGTAACGAGAGAAACACATGGTAGCAAGCGGTACATGTAACGAGAGAAACACACGATAGTAAGCTGTATATGTAACGAGAGACACACACGGTAGTAAGCGGTATATGTAACGAGAGAAAAACACAGTAGTAAGAGGTACATGTAACGAGAGAAACACATGGTAGCAAGCGGTACATGTAACGAGAGAAACACACGATAGTAAGCCGTATATGTAACGAGAGCCACACACGGTAGTAAGCGGTATATGTAACGAGAGAAAAACACAGTAGTAAGCGGTAAATGTAACGAGAGAAACACATGGTAGTAAGCGGTATATGTAACGAGAGAAACACACAGTAGTAAGTGGTACATGTAACGAGAGACCCACACGGTAGTAAACCGTATATGTAACCAGAGACACACACAGTAGTAAGCGGTACATGTAACGAGAGACACACAAGGTAGTAAACCGTATATGTAACGAGTGAAGCACACGGTAGTAAGTGGTACATGTAACGAGAGAGACACACGGTAGTAAGCGGTACATGTAACGAGTAAAACACACGGTAGTAAGCGGTACATGTAACGAGTAAAACACACGGTAGTAAGCGGTACATGTAACGAGAAAAACACACGGTAGTAAGCGGTACATGTAACGAGTAAAACACACGGTAGTAAGCGGTACATGTAACGAGTAAAACACACGGTAGTAAGCGGTACATGTAACGAGTAAAACACACGGTAGTAAGCGGTACATGTAACGAGTAAAACACACGGTAGTAAGCGGTACATGTAACGAGAAAAACACACGGTAGTAAGCGGTACATGTAACGAGTAAAACACACGGTAGTAAGCGGTACATGTAACGAGAGAAACGCACGGTAGTAAGGGGTACATGTAACGAGAGACACACACGGTCGTAAGCGGAACATGTAACGAGAGACACACACGGTAGTAAGCTGTACAACGAGAGAAACACACGGTAGTAAGCAGTACATGTAACGAGAGACACACACAGTAGTAAGCGGTACATGTAACGAGAGACACACACGGTAGTAAACCGTATATGTAACCAGAGACACACACGGTAGTAAGCGGTACATGTTACGAGAGAAACACACGGTAGTAAGTGGTACATGTAACGAGAGACACACACGGTCGTAAGCGGTACATGTAACGAGAGAAACACACGGTAGTAAGCGGTACATGTAACGAGAGAAACACACGGTAGTAAGCGGTACATGTAACGAGAGACACACACGGTAGTAAGCGGTACATGTAACGAGAGACACACACGGTAGTAAGCGGTACATGTAACGAGAGACACACACGGTAGTAAGCGGTACATGTAACGAGAGACACACACGGTAGTAAGCGGTACATGTAACGAGAGACACACACGGTAGTAAGCGGTACATGTAACGAGAGACACACACGGTAGTAAGCGGTACATGTAACGAGAGACACACACGGTAGTAAGCGGTACATGTAACGAGAGACACACACGGTAGTAAGCGGTACATGTAACGAGAGACACACACGGTAGTAAGCGGTACATGTAACGAGAGACACACACGGTAGTAAGCGGTACATGTAACGAGAGACACACACGGTAGTAAGCGGTACATGTAACGAGAGACACACACGGTAGTAAGCGGTACATGTAACGAGAGAAACACACGGTAGTAAGCGGTACATGTAACGAGAGAAACACACGGTAGTAAGTGGTACATGTAACGAGAGACACACACGGTAGTAAGCGGTACATGTAACGAGAGACACACAAGGTAGTAAATCGTATATGTAACGAGAGAAGCACACGGTAGTAAGTGGTACATGTAACGAGAGAAACACACGGTAGTAAGTGGTACATGTAACGAGAGAAACACACGGTAGTAAGTGGTACATGTAACGAGAGAAACACACGGTAGTAAGTGGTACATGTAACGAGAGACACACACGGTAGTAAACAGTATATGTAACCAGAGACACACACGGTAGTAAGCGGTACATGTTACGAGAGAAACACACGGTAGTAAGCGGTACATGTAACGAGAGAAACACACGGTAGTAAGTGGTACATGTAACGAGAGATACACACGGTAGTAAGTGGTACATGTAACGAGAGATACACACGGTAGTAAGTGGTACATGTAACGAGAGATACACACGGTAGTAAGTGGTACATGTAACGAGAGACACACCCGGTAGTAAGCGGTACATGTTACGAGAGAAACACACGGTAGTAAGCGGTACATGTAGCGAGAGACACACACGGTAGTAAGTGGTACATGTAACGAGAGACACACATGGTAGTAAGCCGTACATGAAACGAGAGACACACACGGTAGTAAGCAGTACAACGAGAGAAACACACGGTAGTAAGCGGTACATGTAGCGAGAGACACACACGGTAGTAAGTGGTACATGTAACGAGAGACACACACGGTAGTAAACCGTATATGTAACGAGAGAAAGACACGGTAGTAAGTGGTACATGTAACGAGAGAAACACACGGTAGTAAGTGGTACATGTAACGAGAGACACGCACGGTAGTAAACCGTATATGTAACGAGAGACACACACGGTAGTAAGCGGTACATGTAACACACACACGGTAGTAAGCGGTACAACGAGAGAAACACACGCTAGTAAGTGGTACATGTAACGAGAGAAACACACAGTAGTAAGTGGTACATGTAACGAGAGACACACACAGTAGTAAGTGGTACATGTAACGAGAGAAACACACGGTCGTAAGCGGTACATGTAACGAGAGAAACACACAGTAGTAAGTGGTACATGTAACGAGAGAAACACACGGTAGTAAGCGGTACATGTAACGAGAGACACACACAGTAGTAAGCAGTACATGTAACGAGAGAAACACACGGTAGTAAGCGGTACAACGAGAGAAACACACGGTAGTAAGCGGTATATGTAACGAGAGAAACACACGGTAGTAAGTGGTACATGTAACGAGAGACACACACGGTAGTTAACCGTATATGTAACCAGAGACACACACGGTAGTAAGCGGTACATGTAACGAGAGAAACACACAGTCGTAAGCGGTACATGTAAAGAGAGACACACACAGTAGTAAGCGGTACATGTAACGAGAGACACACACAGTAGTAAGCGGTACATGTAACGAGAGAAACACACGGTAGTAAGTGGTACATGTAACGAGAGACACACACGGTAGTTATCCGTATATGTAACCAGAGACACACACGGTAGTAAGCGGTACATCTAACGAGAGAAACACACAGTAGTAAGTGGTACATGTAACGAGAGACACACACGTTAGTTAACCGTATATGTAACCAGAGACACACACGGTTGTAAGCGGTACATGTAACGAGAGAAACACACAGTAGTGAGCGGTACATGTAAAGAGAGACACACACAGTAGTAAGCGGTACATGTAACGAGAGACACACACAGTAGTAAGTGGTACATGTAACGAGAGAAACACACGGTAGTAAGGGGTACATGTAACGAGAGACACACACGGTAGTAAGCGGGACATGTAACGAGAGACACACACGGTAGTAAGCGGTATATGTAACGAGAGACACACACGGTAGTAAGCGGTACATGTAACGAGAGACACACACGGTAGTAAGTGGTACAACGAGAGAAACACACGGTAGTAAGCGGTATATGTAACGAGAGACACACACGGTAGTAAGCGGTACATGTAACGAGAGACACCAGGCAGTTTCAATTTTGTACAAGGGTAAAAAGGACCCGATTTATATCTGTAGTGTTGGTGAAGAATATCTATATTGTTTTATTCAATGTTCCCTAAGCAGAAGACAGCTTTTTATCAGCAGGACCCTAACCTCATTGTCACAGGGCCACGATAATTACTTACAATATGCTAGGTTGGAACTCTCCTGATATGTAGGGAGTATATCAGGTCCCTGTGGTAATCGCCTGGTGCTATATATAGCCAGGACACAGCTGGTACATTACTCCGAACCTGTCAATGAAAAACCATCAACCTGTAACCACCTGTTTGATAATTATTCCAAATACAGGCTGTTTGTCACTTTAGGAGATAGAGTTCGCTGAGTAAAAATATATTTCACCTCTCCGTCTAGGCGGTTGTTATACACAGTGCAGACTGAATGGGTATGATGTTAAACAATCTTGCACGGGCGGTCGTTAGGGACGAGTTTGAGTTGAATTATGATATGTTTTACTTCAATTAGTGAATGCATGTATACTGTTTAACTTCGTTTATGGGATATCGTAAGGAAAAGATTGAGAGATTATATGATGTCATTTAACTGTCTTTTACCAGTGCAGTCGTTAACCCTGTAGATGCAGTTTCATTTTATATCCCACGGCAGTATCATACATGTAAATCTCATAAACCGATTAGAATATCATTTCATAGTCATTCAAAGTAAACCACGGACTTAGATAGTTTTATTCCGTGGTGAAACCCTGCCAACAACAAAATCTGATTAGCGTCAGTCAATTAAATATAGGTAACCTAATTTCTGAGGATACGAAATTAATACCAAGTCAGCATGGTAATGCGGATTGACATCATACACACCAGACCTGTAATGGTTTAGGAACAGTATCTAACATGGTTACGTGGACATGGCACCGTGAGGAGAGATAAACTGGAACCGTAGACCTCTGTCATCGTAAGGGGAGATAACATGGTACTAGACCTCTGTCATCGAAAGGGGAGATAACATGGTACTAGACCTTTGTCATCGTAAGGGGAGATAACATGGTACCGTAGACCTCTGTCATCGTAAGGGGAGATAACATGATACCGTAGACCTCTGTCATCGTAAGGGGAGATAACATGGTACCAGACCAACATGGTACCGTAGACCTCTGTCATCGTAAGGGGAGATAACATGATACCGTAGACCTCTGTCATCGTAAGGGGAGATAACATGGTACCAGACCTTTGTCATCGTAATGGGTGGTCCTCTGTCGTCGTAAGGGGAGATAACAAGGTACCGTAGACCTCTGTCATCGTAAGGGGAGATAACATGATACCGTAGACCTCTGTCATCGTAAGGGGAGATAACATGGTACTAGGCCTCTGTCATCGTAAGGGGAGATAACATGGTACCGTGGACCTATGTCTTCTTAAGGGGAGATAACATGGTACCGTGGACCTCTGTCGTCGTAAGGGGAGATAACAAGGTACCGTAGACCTCTGTCATCGTAAGGGGAGATAACATGGTACCAGACCTTTGTCATCGTAAGGGGAGATTCCATGGTACCGTGGACCTCTGTCATCGTAAGGAGAGATAACATGGTACCGTGGATCTCTGTCATCGTAAGGGGAAATAACATGGTACTAGACCTTTGTCATCGTAAGGGGAAATAACATGGTACCGTGGATCTCTGTCATCGTAAGGGGAAATAACATGGTACTAGACCTCTGTCATCGAAAGGGGAGATAACATGGTACCGTGGACCTATGTCTTCTTAAGGGGAGATAACATGGTACCGTGGCCCTCTGTCGTCGTAAGGGGAGATAACAAGATACCGTAGACCTCTGTCATCGTAAGGGGAGATAACATGGTACCGTGGACCTCGGTCGTCGTAAGGGGAGATAACAAGGTACCGTAGACCTCTGTCATCGTAAGGGGAGATAACATGGTACTAGACCTTTGTCATCGTAAGGGGAGATAACATGGTACCAGACCTTTGTCATCGTAAGGGGAGATACCATGGTACCGTGGACCTCTGTCATCGTAAGGAGAGATAACATGGTACCGTGGATCTCTGTTATCGTAAGGGGAGTTAACAAGGTACCGCGGAACTCTGTCGTCGTAGGGGGAGATTACCTGGTACCGTGGACCTTTGCCATCGTAAGGGAGATGACAAGGTACCTCTGTCTTCATAAGAGGAGATAACATGGTACCAGACCTTTGTCATCGTAAGGGGAGATAACATGGTACCGTAGACCGCTGTCATCGTAAGGGGAGATACCATGGCACCGTAGACCTCTGTCATCGTAAGGGGAGATTACATGGTACCAGACCTTTGTCATCGTAAGGGGAGATACCAAGGTACCGTAGACCTCTGTCATCGTCAGGGGAGATAACATTGTACTAGACCTCTGTCATCGTAAGGGGAGATAACATGGTACCGTGGACCTATGTCTTCTTAAGGGGAGATAACATAGTACCGTGGACCTCTGTCATCGAAAGGGGAGATAACATGGTACCGTAGACCTATGTCTTCTTAAGGGGAGATAACATAGTACCGTGGACCGCTGTCATCGTAAGGAGAGATAACATGGTACCGTGGATCTCTGTCATCGTAAGGGGCGATAACATGGTACCGTGGATCTCTGTCATCGTAAGGGGAGTTAACAAGGTTCCGTAAAACCCTGTCGTCGTAGGGGGAGATAACCTGGTACCGTGGACCTTTGCCATCGTAAGGGAGATGACAAGGTACCTTTGTCTTCATAAAAGGAGATAACATGGTACCAGACCTTTGTCATCGTAAGGGGAGATAACATGGTACTAGACCTCTGTCATCGTAAGGGGAGATAACATGGTACCGTGGATCTCTGTCATCGTAAGGGGAGTTAACAAGGTACCGTAGAACTCTGTCGTCGTAGGGGGAGATAACCTGGTACCGTGGACCTTTGCCATCGTAAGGGAGATGACAAGGTACCTTTGTCTTCATAAAAGGAGATAACATGGTACCAGACCTTTGTCATCGTAAGGGGAGATAACAAGGTACCGTAGACCTCTGTCATCGTCAGGAGAGATAACATGGTACTCAGACCTCTGTCATCGTAAGGGTAGATAACATGGTACTAGACCTCTGTCATCGTAAGGGGAGATAACATGGTACCAGACCTTTGTCATCGTAAGGGGAGATAACATGGTACTAGACCTCTGTCATCGTAAGGGGAGATAACATGGTACTAGACCTCTGTCATCGAAAGGGGAGATAACAAGGTACCGTAGACCTCTGTCATCGTAAGGGGAATACACATGGTACCGTAGACTGCTGTCATCGTAAGGGGAGATAACATGGTACCATACCTCTGCCATCGTAAGGGGAGATAACCTGGTACCGTGGACCTCTGTCGTCGTAAGGGAGATAACAAGGTACCCGATTCCTCAATACGTGACAGATTTTATGAGATAACTTCTATGAAAAGATTATTCCATACTGTTTCTGTGCAATTAATATTTGACTATTTACACTCTATTAATCTTTACAATATATTATGACAGATTGGCAGCCAATCTTTTCGATACAGATGTATTTTTTTAAATTCTTTGTATGATAGAGACACTGACAGAGTTTCTAGACTTTATATTATAGATACACCGACAGAGTTTCTAGACTTTTGATTATAGATACAACTACATAGTTTCTAGAATTCGTATTATAGATACACCGAGAGAGTTTCTAGACTTTGTATTATAGATACACCGAGAGAGTTTCTAGACTTTTGATTACAGATACAACTACATAGTTTCTAGACTTTGTATCATAGATACACCGACAGAGTTTCTATACTTTGTTTTATAGATTCACTGACAGAGTTTATAGACTTTGTATTATACACTGTAAATTCACCGACATAGTTTCTAGACTTTATATTTTACACTGTAAATTCACCGACATAGTTTCTAGACTTTGTATTAAACACTGTAAATTCACCGAAATAGTTTCTAGACTTTGTATTATAGATACACCGACAGAGTTTCTAGACTTTTTATTATAGATACACCGACAGAGTTTCTAGACTTTGTATTAAACACTGTAAATTCACCGAAATAGTTTCTAGACTTTGTATTATAGATACACCAACAGAGTTTCTAGACTTTGTATTATAGATACACCGACAGAGTTTCTAGACTTTGTATTAAACACTGTAAATTCACCGACAGAGTTTCTAGACTCTGTTTTATACTCTGTAGATTCACCGACAGAGTTTCTAGACTTTATATTATAGATGCACCGACAGAGTTTCTAGACTTTGTATTATAGATACACCGACAGAGTTTCTAGACTTTGTATTATAGAGACACTGACAGAGTTTCTGGACTTTGTATTATAGATACACCGACAGTGTTTCTAGACTTTGTTTTATAGATACACTGACAGAGTTTCTAGACTTTGTATGATAGAGACACTGACAGAGTTTCTAGACTTTGTATTATAGATACACCGACAGAGTTTCTAGACTTTGTTTTATTCACCAACAGAGTTTCTAGACTTTGTATTGTAGATACACTGACAGAGTTTCTAGACTTCGTATTATAGATACACCGACATAGTTTCTAGACTTTGTATTATAGATACACCGACATAGTTTCTAGACTTTGTATTATAGATACACCGAGAGAGTTTCTAGACTTTGTTTTATTTACCAACAGAGTTTCTAGACTTTGTATTATAGATACACCGACATAGTTTCTAGACTTTGTATCATAGATACACCGACATAGTTTCTAGACTTTGTATTATAGATACACCGACAGAGTTTCTAGACTTTGTATTATAGATACACCGAGAGAGTTTCTAGACTTTGTTTTATTTACCAACAGAGTTTCTAGACTTTGTATTATAGATACACCGACAGAGTTTCTAGACTTTGTATTATAGATACACCAACAGAGTTTCTAGACTTTGTAATATAGATACACCGACAGAGTTTCTAGACTTTGTAATATGGATACACCAACAGAGTTTCTAGACTTTGTATTATAGATACACCGACAGAGTTTCTAGCCATGTAACGCTAGCTGGTGCTGTATGAGCTTAGTAACTCAGGCTGATAAGGCAGCGTTTGTCTTGTCCTAGAATTAAATCAAGGAAATCCAAGACATGTAATTGTACCAACTATCGATTTTAAAACAAGATTTTATCAGATTGGAACGTAATGAATTCGGATTGAATTAGGGAATGCTACATTTGATTTTGGAATAGGTATTTCGTGCACCAGCTGACGTACATACCAATGATACAATCATTCATTGCTTTATTGCCGCTTGTTAATGAGATTGTATTTGATACTGTGATTTGTTTTCAAATTAAAAACTTCATGCATGTGAGAGCGGCGTGTAATTAACACAAAGTATGCAGTTGTATTGACTGTAAAGTCAAGGTTACGCCTAAATTGCAATCCATGTACACCAATGACAATATAGATTTTAAATTACGTGCGAGAGACGAACGATGTACATTGAATACAAACTAGCTTTGTAGTTGACAGATAGGCAAACCCAATGTTACAATATTCCACGCGATATCATTAAACATATATTGATATTTCTCTCCGTTCTATTTTCCATTGGTTTTTTTACCTATGACTCAAATGGCGATACTTTTGATACCGTTGATTAGATTTAGAGTTGATTAATTTTAAACACGGGGTTGAAGATTTGTAGTTTGAGTTGGGAGTATTTTTTTTGCAAATTCCTTAGCGGCGCTTCGCTCCGCTGGGTTTGATTGTCAGCTTCTGGTGCTTCCCCTACCTGAAAGCCTTCTAGGAAATTGAGGCCACATAAAATCTAAAAATTCTAAGATAAACCCCTACGTTACCAACATCTATAACATTTTACCAGTGAAACATCAGGAATGCATCCACTTGATACATGTATAAACATTTTCTTCTACGAAATGTTTCATCTTCACAAGTGAAGATATCACATTTTGTTTTGTCTAAACAGAATGTTACTTTCTGTTCACTACATAGAAGTTCCGATTAAGCGACGGCAGATAAAAGAGTTTGTTTAAATGCGCTTCTGCAACATAAATTATGTTATTTGCATACATACAGAATTATTTTATTTTCTGTGTGGAAATCTTACCAGATATTAGCATCAAGTCGCAAAAAAGCGTTGAGGGACCCATTGACAAAGGCGCTCTGCTTTGTTGTCAAGCGTAAGCGTGACGTCATTAGAACGTGATGTCAAATATAACGCTACAATTCCCGCACTTTTCTGTTTCTTTTTAGAAATGTAATGAATAGAAAAAAGTTTTCCCGCTAAATATCATTTACATGATTGGTATTAATATACATGTACATCGTAGTATTCCTCGTTAGATCTACACAATATATCTAGTACATGTAGAGGAGAATAGGCTAACAGGACAAATATTAACAAATGTGCATCAATATGCAATACAACAAAACATCAAAACTAACGTTGACATTTAAACGTGTACATTTTCGTGCTTTGGGATAATTATTAAGTGGCAATAGTGCAACATGTGAGGATATTGAGGATGAACAAAATATTTTGAACGATAAAATTTATGTCAAAATAATGACAAAATAATGGAGGAATTAATTAAAGTAACCAGGATCCGGTCGCTCGGTTGGCATCTGGTAGGTAGTGACTTTTATCAAAAGATTTCGTGTCCAGCAATTTTGCTGCATTTTCTTATTAAATACCAGAATGCAAACCTTTGACCGGGTAGAACAGTACATTGTTAATGGAGTAGTAGCTGAGACGTATTTGCAGACAAAAATAAGGAAGACGATTCAGAAAAAAAGACAATTTTAAACTTTAATAGCTAGCATGTATCGGAAATCTTACCAGCTACGACTGAGAGGAGGTAAACAATACATAGGAATGACAAGCTGGTAAAAAATATGGTGTTTTATGTAATCAGTCGATAAGAATTGTTGACGGTTTCCCTTTAGTACAGGAGTCGACATACCATCAAACAGCGTTACGATTCATGCAAACGCTTTCTTTCTCTTTGTTCTATTTAAACTACTTCTTTAATGATAAAAAATAATGTATAAATCATACATGAGAACTTTGATCGACAGTATAGATTATTCGTCGAAAAAGATGAGGCCAAACGAACGCGCTCAGTATAGATTATTCGTTGAAAAAGATGAGGCATGACGAACGCCTCCAGGATAGATCATTCGTCGAGAAAGATGAGTCCTGACAAATGCGCCCAGTATTGATCATTCGTCAAAAAAATTTGAGGCCTGACGACCGCGCCCGGGATAGATCATTCGTCGAGAAAGATGAGGCCTGACGAACGCGCTCAGTATAGATTATTCGTTGAAAAAGATGAGGCATGACGAACGCCTCCAGGATAGATCATTCGTCAAGAAAGATGAGTCCTGACAAATGCGCCAAGTATAGATCATTCGTCGAAAAAAATTGAGGCCTGACGAACGCGCCCGGGATAGATCATTCGTCGAAAAAGATGAGGCCTGACGAACACGCCCGGGATAGATCATTCGTCGAAAAAATATGAGGCATGACGTCGCCTCCAGGATAGATTATTTTTCGAGAAAGATGAGTCCTGACGAATTCGCCCAGTAAAGATCATTCGTCTAAAAAAGATGAGGCCCAACGAACGCGTCCAGGATAGATCACATTCGTCGAGAAAGATGAGTCCTGACGAATGCACCCAGTATAGAGCATTCGACAAAAAAAAAAAAAAAATGAGGCCTGACGAACGCGCCCATGATAGATCATTCGTCAAAAAAAATGGAGGCCTGACGAACGCGCCCGGGATAGATCATTCGTCGAAAAAGATGAGGCCTGACGAACGCGCCCAGTATATAGATCATCAGTAAGGGATTGAGATAAGGCTTGACGTACACGCCCAATATAGATAATTCGTAAGGGAGTATGAGGCCCTACATACGAACTCGCCGGTATAGTTCATGCCTAAAAGACCTGACGAACTCGCCCAGTATACAAATGTGGATTATGATGGGGCCCGACGAACTCGCCCTGTAGTATAAGGTCATTTGTAAGGGAGAATAATTAGGCCAGACGAATGCGCCCATTATATATCGTTCGTAAAGGAGTATGATGAAGTCTGACACATGGTGTCAGGGAGGTGAGCAAAGTCCTCTTCTGTTTTCTTATCTTCAAGTTCGAATAATTCCTAGTGATTAGTGGAAATGTTACTCAATTATTTCTGCCATTTTGTCACCGAAGGAAATACAAGCTTAATATGAAAACAATCCATTCCAAAACAGCAGAATGTTAGCAGCTGCCTGCAAAGTCGCCTGCCTTTCCACTGTAAAAGCCTATTGTCTTGTTTCATTCATAATGCTACGGTATCTCCTGCCCCGATACCCTACGGTAGTACATGCTATTGGTTCAGGCTGGTCCCATATCTCTATAACTACACCCAAACCCAACGCGTCCCATCAATCTACTACGATATACACACGAGACAGACTCTAAATCAATGATGAGCACTGTATTGATGTAGTTTAAAGCATTTCCCCCTGTAATACGTTCACACAAAGTAAGATTTAGCCACGGATTGCGGTAATGTGCCTCTTTACACAACCAATACCAATGTCGGGCAAACAAATGCTCGCAATAAGCGTATTAACTAGTGCTGCGTGAGTTCTTGCTATTTTTTAATAACAAAACGTGACTCTATTTCGTATGTTCCGGAAGTTTTTATGTTTCTTAATACCAAACCCTGATTCTATTTTCAGCCTTTTAAAGTTCTATATGTTTCTTGGTACACTGCATCAAGCGACACCAAAGTGACGCCATTCATTTACACACATGTTGTCTCGATATTGAAATCCAAAAACAAATGCTTACTTTGAAATATCGACAGGCCATTACATTTCTAACAAACTCCAAAATGTTAACAAGTAATGAAATTGATGTTGGGAAATGTCAAATGAATTTAGCTTGAAGCGGAAACATAAAAACAAAAAGAGATATATTTGGTAACAGGGAAGACATGTGAAGGCGTGAACGACCAATCGTACTGCCATTTCACGTGCGTTACGTGTGATTAGCGCGTAATATCCCACCAAGTTTATAACCTAACACAGACCCAGAGAAAGGATTCCCGTTTCTCGTTCCCGTTTACTTATTGCTTGGTGGTATTGTAGTGTTTGGGTAACGACTGTATTATGCAGGATGAGCTATTGATCTATGACTTGGTGCATGTGGTATATGGGTCGGACCTGGTCGCCCGGGATAGGTCGTCTTACATGGACTTGACGAAGTCATGTCAGGCTTTCTCTGTCGATCGTATCCGGTTACCTGGTAGTGTAGCAGTAGGCATGCGCAAACCGCTAAAGCCGGATGTGACAAAATGGCACTTCATCGGGATGGAACGATCGATACATTTCCGATGAGCCTGTTTATAGACAACACATTTCCCATTACAGTTTTATGTAGCGACTAATAACTAAATCTAAACAATCGCGACAGACAGATGTCCCTGGTCGTTTAAGGTTTGATTGATTTGGTATTAACTGATAATGATTGGTATTTACTGGTCACTATTTATGTTTACTGTTCATCATTCATGTTTATTGTTCACTATTGTTCTTTACTGTTCACTATTGGTCTTAACTGTTCATCATTGGTGTTTACTGTTCATCATTGATGTTTACTGTTCATTCTCGGTGTTTATTGTTCATAATTGGTCTGAACTGTTCATCATTGGTGTTTACTGTTCACTATTGGTGTTTGTCACAGATTAACTAATCATTAGTGTTGATTGAAATGTCAGTCATACTATTATTATTTAAGTGATTAAAATTTCATGTAATTGTTGATGATTTTATTTCCGGTGATCCCAGGATGACCCGCCTACTGTTTAACAGTGTTTGTATCCATTGTCCGTAGAATACGCTCCATGGATTTACTTTCCAATATTTGAAAGTGCGCTGTGACTGGTATCTTGAAATGCTTATGTCTTTCACTGCATTGTAGATTTGGGTACACTTTTGTCTTACAGCGTGCTTTGCTAATACGTGGATTTATTGAAATTAATCTGGTCACAGACAGCAGAATTTCAGCAGATGCCTGCAAAGTCCTGTTTTTTTCCATTGTAAAAGGCTATTGTCTTATTTCAGTTACAATATCTCCTACCCCGATACCCTACGGTAGTACATGCTATTGGTTCAGGCTGGTCCCATATCTCTATAACTACACCCAAACCCAACACGTCCCATTAATCTACTACGATATACACACGAGACAGACTCTAAATCAATTATAGCATTTTCCTCTCTAATAGGTTGCGGTAGCATGCCTCTTTGCGCAACCAAAAGCCGGGCAAACAAATGCTTGCAATAACCATACACATTTGTCTTACAGTGCCCTTTGACAATAGATGGGTTGATAGTTGGGCACACATTTGTCTTACAGTGCCCTTTGACAATAGATGGGTTGATAGTTGGGCACACATTTGTCTTACAGTGCCCTTTGACAATAGATGGGTTGATAGTTGGGCACACATTTGTCTTACAGTGCCCTTTGACAATAGATGGGTTGATAGTTGGGCACACATTTGTCTTACAGTGCCCTTTGACAATAGATGGGTTGATAGTTGGGCACACATTTGTCTTACAGTGCCCTTTGACAATAGATGGGTTGATAGTTGGGCACACATTTGTCTTACAGTATGCTTTTTCTGATAGCCTGTACACTTGTGTCTTAAAGTGCGCTGTTCCTAATAGTTGGGTACACTTTGTCTTACAGAGCCGGTTACACTCAGTGTGTCTCACAGTGCGCTTTTGCTGACAGTTGTGTACACTTTTGCCTAACAGTGCGCTTTTGCTGACAGTTGTGGACACTTTTGCCTAACAGTGCGCTTTTGCTGACAGTTGTGTACACTTTTGCCTAACAGTGCGCTTTTGCTGACAGTTGAATGCATTGGTGTCTTACAATGCTGATATGTTGGTACACTTTTGTCTCATCGACATCGTGAGTGCTTTTTTTGGTACAAGGGAGCAAGATTTGGAATAATTTACCGGTGTAAGTACGACTCTCTTCCTCCTTGACAAAATTCAAACAAAATATGAGTGGTAACATTAAGAATGCAGTTTAATCGTCTTTTATTTTTACTGTTATACTTTTTGAATACAGCTTTGATTTGTTTTATTTTCGCTATATTAGCGTGTATTCTGTCAATTTTTAGTTTTTGCTACATTAGCATATATGTAAATTAGACAATTTGTCTTTTAATGAAACCCATAATGGATTAAGCACGGAATATATTTCGCTGCTTCTGTGATAGTTTTATTGTAATTGTATTGAACGACCGTTTAAATTATGAAATAACTGTGATATGAAATGCTGTTTCAGTAAGACCAACAATTATGTCTTAGTAGTAACGGTGATATATATTTATGTACATTTATTTGCTGTGATACTATTTTGTCTTTTTATTAACCAATTTTACTAACAGAGGACCCTGCGGAAGATTAGCTTTGCTAAACAGGTTTTATATCCTCAATAAATAAAGTTTATTATTATTATTATTATTATTATTTTGCTGATAATTGGGTACACCTTTGTCTTACAGTGCGCTTCTGCTGATAGCCGATCACAATTGTGTCTTACAGTGCGCTTTTGCTGTTAGCCCGGTACACTTTGTCTCACTGTTAGTGCGCTTTTGATAACAGTTGGGTTCACTTTGTCTTACAGTGCGCTTTTGCTGGTAGTTGGGTAGTTTTTGTCTCTCTGTGAGTGCGCTTCTGCTGATAGTTGGGTAGTTTTTTTTTAAAGTGCGCTGTCGGTGGTGACTCGGCAGGCTTTTGTCTTACAGTGAGTTCCTATTTGTAGTTGAGTACACTTGGGTATTGAATTGCGCTTTCACTGGTACATGAGTACACTTTTTTACACAATGAACTATCAGTTGTAAACCCGTATACCTGTATCACAATTAATGTAATCAATGTTGAGAATATGGCTTTTATAATGCTATTTTAACCTTAGCCCGATCATATTGCTATATTTAAAAGAATAAAATATATTTAAACTGCACTTGTTTCCATTCAATAAATTTGAATTTCTTTTTTGTTTAAAGCCAATCTAGTTTAACCTTCCGTTTTACGTTGATCGCACATGTTAAAAAATATATTTGCTGAGGTCAATACACCAATATGTTATCTATGTATAATTATCGAGGTAATTTAAGAATAATGTGTGTTATTTACTATATATCTACTGGGGAAATTTATATAAAAAGCGTGTTTTTTATAATATTTTTATGAACTAGTGTGATGTTTACACTGTATTTACCGAGGAGATTTATATGCTTGTGTGGTATTTACAATATATTTACCGAGGAGAGTTATGTACAAGTGTGGTATTTACAATATATTTACCGAGGAGATTTATGAACAAGTGTGGTATTTACAATATATTTACCGAGGAGATTTATGAACAAGTGTGGTATTTACAATATATTTACCGAGGAGATTTATGAACAAGTGTGGTATTTACAATATATTTACCGAGGAGATTTATGAACAAGTGTGGTATTTACAATATATTTACCGAGGAGATTTATGAACAAGTGTGGTATTTACAATATATTTACCGAGGAGATTTATGAACAAGTGTGATATTTACAATTTATCATCTATATACTACTTTATACCACCTACCGGTAACATGATACATTCATTATCATTGGTTGTCAGTATGAGAAGAAGTTGAGAACGAATTGAGAACAACTTTAGATGAACTTGAGAACGAATTTTCCCATTCCCAAGCACTACACGTATTTTCTCAAAAAAGAACGTCTGCTCGCGCCAGATGACGTCCGAAACCGGAAATAGTGTCCACACAAAAGTCATCCGTGTAAGAAAATAGTCCGTCATAAACATATCAATATAAAGTAACGGAAAAATATTGTGAGAATAATAACACCATTTCATGTGTAAATGTGCATATGGAAAAGCCAATGACGATAGGATTGTTTAAAAAATATATTTTCTACGTAGTTTTAAGTTTCATTGTATTTCTCCGCGCAAATCTTATATTTGTTTACATTTGTCACAGGCGATCGTTTACCATTGAGCTTAGAAGTCAGTCATTTGTAAACCATGGCGTTTAGTTGAGTTTTTTAAATGGCGAAATATGTGAGTAGTATATAGTTGATACATGGTTTGTCATACAGTATTTTCAGTGATTGTCGTTCGAACAATTTTCTCATTGCTCGCACGTAGATAAAATTTCGAGTCCACCTGTGGTAGCCTCTCGATTTTATCCGCGTGCTCGCGATGAGAAAATTGTTCTCACGACAATCACTGAAAATACAGTGCGATAATCTATAAGTAATTACCGGTTAGATTTATGTATAAGTGTGATATTTACAATGTTTTCAGCTAGGAGATATACGAACTAGTGTAAATTGTACATTGTTCGAGACGGCTTTGAGATTCTTCTATTACTAGCGTATCAGGACCTTTCAATGTTTTATATTGACATTCCTTCCAATGAACTCAGGCATATGTTGCTATTTTTACTCAGAACTGCCAGTCTACATCGATCTTCCATTGTACCGTCCAAACAGGTCCCCCTTTGTGTGTTAATGTCTGACACAACCAAATATACACACTGAAGCATCCTCATCGTAACAGATCATTGGAGTATTCTTATCCGACATCACTCCGCGGCCAAACCCAGGTGAACTTGTTTGATCGTACCAATCGGTAGCTCTTCCGAGGACACAAACTATTAACCGTCCATTATCGAGTGAGCAGGCATACACTTACAGATGGCGGAAGCCATTTAAAAAGATGTTAGATGCACTCGTATAATCTTCAGACAGGGAATCAAGGAATGCTGCCACGAGGAGTGGTACTTTAGTGTCATTTTCAGTGTCATTGTATGAGGGGTTTCCCCGTCAGGTCGTTTTTGACGTTTCTGGGGAGAGAACAAATAATTTTGCTTACCTGTATTCCGCATCTAATGCTTCAATGTAACCCAAAAAACGTCAGGGGATATGAAATCAATATTCAAAATATTGCGTTGTTAATTCGAATCATAGTTTCTTTTCATTTAATTTGTTTTATATTGAATCGTAAAAAACATTCACTCCTTCACTGACTTTGTGTATACACATACTAATCCGCACGAAAAAATAGTCCGATTAAAAGTATAATATAAATCAATATTCCATTAAGTTAATTGTTGTTAATACAACAATAGTAACAAAGTGACATAACAGGAGATGTCACGTCAAGAGACCAGACAAACTGAATCTAACACCTAGTAAAACAAGCACGTGCGATGTCCTTGTCGGGGCCGCCTGATAACTCTACCCATCAAACAAGCCACCACCAGAGAATCAAACAGAGTCCTATGTCTGACGATTCATGATTTGTTTTGTAAGTTGACTGCGTCCTCGCAATAGCTACGGCGTCCATAGATGATACCGCCACTAATGGTTCCGTCACATTTGCGCCGGCGGTCGGCCTTGAAGTAAGAATCGGCTGGCTTCCCGGCGTCCCGGCGTCCCGGGCGCTGGGGACTTTTTTCTGATGTCTGGGATGTGCAGTGAGTACGGTCATATTAGATACGGGCACCGCACGGACCCAGCAAACAATTTAGCGGATTAAATCGAACGGACATCTGAAGGATACCGCAGGGAACCCGTAGGACTATCGCAAGGATATTGCAAGGCTATCTGACGTTGGCCGGGCTGTCGTACGGTAGCCGAAGGATGTTCGTGCAATGGGCGGGATACGTACGGAATACGTACGTAGCCTTTACGATTATAAAGGGAAGCACACAAGTCAACACCACCAAAACGTTTCCAGGAGTTTCAGACTCTGAAACAATTCCGAATCGTTTTGGTTTTATACCTAGCTCGTCCGTGACAAAATGGCGCCTGTAGATGCCCGTATGTGTGCCGTCCGGGCGCCGGAAGCATCGGCCGATGCCAGTCCGGATATCGGGCGGGCGTAGGCTGAATATCCCACGGACACCACACAGTTTGAGGACATCGGTCGGCTACCTTACGATTGCGTGCGGCACTCGTCTGTAACATGTAAAATTATACAAAACCCCAAGATGACCGTACGATGCCAATGGGTCAGAAAAAAATCCTTTTATATCCGCGCTAAAAGCTCCCGTCGACCTGTGCAGCGTCTAAAAATTCCCTGGCTTGCCGGCCGATTTTGGCCAAAAAACTCATAACCCGAGCGCCTTTTCCCCACACAGTGACTTGGAAAGCGTTCCCATACGTTGACTGCGATAGCGTCCCGACACTTTGGCTTTGATAACTTCCCGGCTCATTGAGTATGAAAGAACGGCTCGACTCAGGATATTTACTGCGATAGCGTATCGACAATGATTTGCATAGCGTCATATTCTATCACAAGTACAACCGTTTGTCATTTTCTTTTTAATTTGAGTTTATTATTTTTGGATTTACCTGGTTTCATCTGTCGTATTGCAATAGGGTGAGTGATCACGATACTTTATGAATGCTATATAAAAAACGTACACTCTAAATAGAACCGGAAGTCGACTTTAAAGTGCAAACATGCTGTGTTATTAAAGATAAACGACCAGTATACGCATATCTGTAGTAATATATCACAATAATTAGGGTGGACAGAAAATAATGAGGAAACATTACTGTTGGTGGTGTAATGTAGAGAGTTATGTCCACTGAAGGAGGCAGATAACTGTGAGGTCGGGAATGACCACTAAGTTCTGAACACACGTCCCGGCTAGTCACATCCGGGAGCTAATCTTTCTATCAGTCAGTGTCCAGGTCAAAGTCTCACTTAGATTACTTCTGTCACGAATCAGTTACATGTACACTGGGGAGTTACAATCATGACAAATCATATATTGTATTTCACTTTCGCGGTGGCGATTTAACTCTCTTCGGTCAACCACCTTTATCGCTCTGGTGTTGAACCATTGTAGTTGTCCTGTAATACCACAGACAGACACACAGTAATTCTATCACGGGTCATACTGGGATATAGACCATTGGGTCCCCGGTCATACTTGGACAGAGACCATTGGGTACCGGGTCATACTGGGATAAAGACCATTGGGTACCAGGTCATACTTGGACAGAGACCATTGGGTACCGGGTCATACTTGGACAGAGACCATTGGGTACCGGGTCATACTGGGTTATAGACCATTGGGTCCCCGGTCATACTTGGACAGAGACCATTGGGTACCGGGTCATACTGGGATATAGACCATTGGGTCCCCGGTCATACTTGAACAGAGACCATTGGGTACCGGGTCATACTGGGATATTGACAATTGGGTACCGGGTCATACTTGGACAGAGACCATTAGGCCCCGGGTGATACAAGGGACAGAGAGCATTAATCCCTGGTTATATCTGCGATAGCGACCATTAGGCTCCGGGTGAGACAAGGGACAGAGAGCATTAGGCCCTGGTTATATCTGCGACAGAGGACATTAGGCCCCGGGTGATACAAGGGACAGGGAGCATTAGTCCCTGGTTATATATGCGATAGAGACCATTAGGTCCCGGGTAATACAAGGGACAGAGAGCACTAGTCCCTGGTTATATCTGCGACAGATGCCATTAGGTCCCGGGTGATACAAGGGACAGAGAGCATTAGTCCCTGGTTATATCTGCGACAGAGGCCATTAGGTCCCGGGTGATACAAGGGACAGAGAGCATTAGTCCCTGGTTATATCTGCGACAGAGACCATTAGGTCCCGGGTGATAAAGGGACAGAGATCATTTGTCCCTGGTTATATCTGCGACAGAGGCCATTAGGCCCCGGGTGATACAAGGGACAGAGAGCATTAGTCCCTGGTTATATCTGCGATAGAGGCCATTAGGTCCCGGGTAATACAAGGGACAGAGAGCATTAGTCCCTGGTTATATCTGCGACAGAGACCATTAGGTCCCGGGTAATACAAGGGACAGAGATCATTAGTCCCTGGTTATATCTGCGACAGAGGCCATTAGACCCCGGGTGATAGAAAACACATGACAAGCTGTTTTTATTTGTACGATATGTATTTAGCATAGGTTTACTCATTGCTGAATGAGGCGATTAATATACATGTAACTTAACACAATATGTGAACAGTTCGGTAAGAATTTACATTTTCATTGCATTTGTTACCAATGTATCAACATTTGATGCTCTCATTGACCACCAGATGGCGTGTTATCAGCGGCCAGTGGTCAGTCGTATTGAAATTGTTCTTATCGGCATGTCCACTCAGAGAGAACCACGTGACACTCTTAGTGTATACTCTAGCCCAGTCATATGTCCCCTTCTAAGAAATTCTCGCTAAATAAATCCACAAAATTGTTTGTTTAAATTTCTCGCAATTATATATAAAAACGTCGTGATCAAGTAGAATAAGGTATGTACGGTACCCTCGGCTTTATCCGGGATTCATTCTAAAGCATAAAATACTCGTGTGGGATTTTAACGTGTAGAAACACTGACAAACCAACATGTATACATTCAATTAAAGAATTTAAGTCAATGAAAATAACTATTACCGTTTAGGCGATACTATTCATTTCTGAGTTAGGGGTTCGGCTTGGTATCACGCTACGTCAAACATTAACACACCAGCTAGGAATCTAACACGTGGACTTCAGCTGTTTAAATTGCCATAAGTTTGAAACACAACAAATTACTCAAATAAGCTCAACACTTCATAGCTTTGGCATCCCTGGGCCAGGGCCTTAACTGCCAAGTCACGGTCTTCGATTTGTTGAGCTTCAGAGTAACGGAGAACGCTGCGTGTGTCCTATATTCCCAGGAGTCTTTTCGCAATCCATTAATTTTACAATAGAAATGCTGCCATGCCTCGCCCTTTTCTACGATGTTACGTGCTACTGTAATGAGTTAAATCAGACCACAATCTCACCTACCGCGATCTGACGGTTTGTGTAGGTATACCAACAAACATTCGAAGAGAGAAAAAGCTCGGCGAAAAAAAAAAATTTCCAAATATTTTACTGTTGATGTAGATACTATGATACGAATACCGCAATTTACCAAAGGATTAGAGTAAGGGCTACTTCTATACCGGTGTTCCATTTATTAGTTTATTGTGGTGGATAAGATGTGCTAGGAAAGAAAGAAGAAACACGTTTCTAGTATTATAAAACATGGTTTATAAACATGTACATACATTGTAAATACATGTATGATATGTCTTACTGTACGAAATTTGTAATAAAGACACATATGTGTTATCACAGTATAATCACACAAACGAATCTAAAACCGTTATAGCAAATTTTGTAATGAAAATGTAGAAAAATGAGTCAATGCGAAAACAACAAAGTGCACCCTATACAACTTGAAATCCGCGAATGGTACCAAAGCCATAGAGGAAGCCGCCGAGCCGAGGTTGTCCATACATAACCCATTCTTATTTATTGAAGCGTGCAGACCAACCTCAGAGCATAGCATGTCACAAACCATTTACAGTAAAACACTTGTTACAAGGTGGCATTGACCTTCAGCAAACACGAGAATTTGTTTATTATAACAAATCTCAAATCTCTTTTCAAAACAGGTGTCTTACCAAATTTAAACAACGTGAAAGCTATTGGTCTGTTCAAGCAGATAGAAATACCCATAGCCACTGTTACTGTTCAAGCAGATAGAACTACCCATAGCCACTGTTACTGTTGAAGCAGATAGAACTACCCATAACCACGGTTACTGTTCAAGCAGATAGAACTACCCATAGCCACTGTTATTGTTCAAGCAGATAGAACTACCCATAGCCACGGTTACTGTTCAAGCACATATAACTACTCATAGCCACTGTTACTGTTCAAGCAGATAGAACTACTCATAATCACTGTTACTGTTCAAGCAGATAGAACTACTCATAGCCACTGTTATTGTTCAAGCAGATAGAACTACCCGTAGCCACTGTTACTGTTCAAGCAGATATAGCTACCCATAGCCACTGTTACTGTTCAAGCAGATATAGCTACCCATAGCCACTATTACTGTTCAAGCAAATAGAACTACCCATAGCCACTGTTACTGTTCAAGCAGATAGAACTACCCGTAGCCACTGTTACTGTTCAAGCAGATATACCTACCCATAGTCACTGTTACTGTTCAAGCAGATAGAACTACCCATAGCCACTGTTACTGTTTAAGCAGATAAAACTACCCATAGCCACTGTTATTGTTCAAGCAGATAGAACTACCCATAGTCACTGTTACTGTTCAAGCAGATAAAACTACCCGTAGCCACTGTTACTGTTTAAGTGAATATTTGTCTTTTACTTTACGATTGTTTCATATCATTTCCTTTGACATATTGTATCTACCTTTTATTGGCCCTAACGACCTGTTCTGCATTGATTAACCGTTAAGATTCAATAAGGGGATCACGTGACCTCTAATGATTCAGTCCACAGAAAAAATGTCGGAAAAAATCTGCACTTCGGGGAACATGTTAGAGGTAAACTGACAAATTCCTTTGTTTTAGATATGTATACATATCCTTTTCCATTATGATGAATGGTTTAGTTGATATACTACTGGTTATCCTTTCTCATCATTATCCGAATATCAATTGAAATTTTCATCACCATCATAAAAATCATCTTTTTATAATCATCATCTTCATCATTACCCTTGAACATCATCATCATCATCATCATCATCATCATCATCATCATCATCATCATCATCATCATCATCATCATCATCATCATCCTTTGATCATTTTCATTAATCATCATCATCAAGAACACTATTGTCATAACTTGCGAACAAGCAAAGAAGAAGTCTTATTATGTTTACCTGTACACACACACATACACACACACTATTGTAATGCGGATTTACCTCTTCCGGAAATCGGGGTCCGGTCCCCGGATTTGATGTTAGACGCGGAAGCACGTTATCCGGTGTTCGTTGAGTTTTACCGCAATTAAAAGGTTGCACTGAAAACTCGGACGATCTTTGTGTTGTTATTGAAGAACACAGCCAGCCATCCGGCATAACAAGTGGTGTCAGAAGTGGGATTTTGCTTATACGCCCTGCAGGGAGTCCAAAACCCGTTTCTTTTTGTGTAATATATTGCAATTCGTACCTCAAAGTGGACAGAGGTCTGCTACAGGTAATCGCGCTGCATTTTGTGTTTGTGGGTTGTTACTCGTCATTTAAATGATTATTTTGTAATTTGATTACTATAACTCATTTATTACTTTCACAAAGTAAGAGCACAATAACTAATTTACTTGGTTTGGGTAATTTACTGTTTTGTGTGCCTATATTTAGCCTTTGTTCTTGTACTTTCGTTTTACATGTATTTTCGTATTGGTGTTCACTGCGAACACTGGAATTGCTTCCAAACGAATCGTTCACTGCGAACGGTCAAACATTATCTTTCAGAGGTCGGAGAAGGATCTCGTAGACTACCTTAAATCACACAACGTGACAATACCACCTCACGAGGCTGATTTGACCCCCCTGCTAGTATCCGACAGCAAAGGAAAGCGCCTTGCAGTGGTACACAGGGGCAGTAATCCAAAACTTCCGATACAGTTCTCATGTAAAGGTGGTGCAAACTCATCAACCCTAGTATCCCTACTAAAAGAACAAATTCCCATCCTCAAGCAGAAATTTGGTAAACCTGTTTATGTTTATTTCTGGGCTGGTACATGCGACATAACCTCAAAGCAAGGCTGTTATATAAACATTTCTGGTACCTGTGTTAACACTATACACAAAATTATCAACTGCTACAAAAGAGCGAGGGACTACACAATAAAACAGGGGTGCAAAATTCAATTTATTGGAGTACCTGTTTATTCGGTTAGCCTTTACAATGATATCCAAGGTCACCATAATCCGAGCAAGTTTCTAGAAACAGATGCTGAAGTTGCCAGCCAGGTACACTTCTTGAACTCTCAAATTGAACTTCTCAACACAGAACTTGGTACCACAACACTTAAATTCAATGCTGATCTTCGTGATTGTCGAAAAAAGGGAAAAGAGCGATATTTCATAGAATTATTGGAGGACGGTCTCCACCCTGGGGAACTCTTGGCGAGGAAGTGGTTTAGGCGACTTGAATTAAATATTGTGAAAACTTGTTTTGTGGACCAGGACATTTTGGAAGTCCACGTCGACCAACAGGAACTGTTACAGTTAGCATTTGAACAAAATGTGTGATAAAGAACAAGAAGTCACACCAGGGGAAGGAGAGTCTTCAGTTGACACTGCGTCAGCTGCGGCATATGATATGCTTCAATTCGTAATGAAAAGTTTTGATGAGCAGCGTGATACACAAATGAAGATGTTTCGGCAAACTATGGTGGAGTTTGAAGACGAAAAGAAACGAAGCTTCGAGGCACAAAGTGAAATGATGAAGTCCTTCATGCAAGAGACACGTCATGATATTCAAAATGCCATAGGACATCAAGCACCGCTTGCACAGAGTACATTTTCATCTATGGGTCCACAACAGGAATTTGGAAGGTCGACAGACAGAGGATCGTTTGGTGGTTTTGACGAAGAACTCCGGGTGATCCAGGATAGAGAACGCTCATATTCAAGTCCAAACTTAAATGGACAGAACTCTGCACTATCCAGTACCCCCTCATTGGAAAGACAGGATATGGGACGTATGCTGAACAGACATCAAGGAAAGGGTCCTCAAACAAAACTTCCAGTGTTTGAGGGAAAGGAGGATATAGAGGTTTTTATTGTTCCCTTTGAACGGTTAGCAGAGCGTTATAACTGGACAGACAATGAGAAAGTGGACAGACTCTACGAATGTCTAAAAGGAAGGGCCATGTGGTACATCTGCTCCTTACCAAGGGAGATGAGAAGAGATTACAGGAATCTAAAGGATAGTCTGATCAAGCGGTTCGGACGAAGAGACCCACCCACAACAGCGAGATCAAAATTACACGAAGTAAGGCAACGCAGCCTAAGTAATGACGAATTTGGGGAAGAGGTTTGGCGCCTAGTTACCCTTGCTTATCCTAATGTAGATCTCGACTTGCAAGATCAATTGGCTGCAGAGGCATTCCTCAAGGGGTACAAGAACCCCAAGGTATCTTATGATGTGTTGAACAAGAAACCAAAAACTATCAATGAGGCTATTGAAATGGTTACTTCACAAGAACATAACTTCAAAGCCACCATCGGTAGGGAGAAAGAGATACGAGACAAGGCTCGGCGCGTTTCATGGGCTGATGGGGCTGGTGTAAAAAATGTCTCCGATGACGAAGAAGCGTTGAATACACAGCGTGTTCAACTGCCAAACACTGCCTTAGAGTCGGACAACCTCAGTAAATTAGATGTTCGGATGAAACAGCTTGAGGATCTTGTTCGGAATAGCTCGCTAGAGTGTCGCGCAAGATTCGACCAGTTAGGGAACGAACGCCAAAGTGGGTTTAGCAAGGAAGGAAAGGAATGTTACAGATGTGGTGGTAAGGGACACTTCCAAAGAGATTGCAGCTCTAGGAGATCAAGATCGCCCACACCACCGAACAGTCCCCGTTCTCGCTCACCACAGCATGATGTTAAGATCACCCGGACCAATAGGACAGAGAAAAGCATTATCGTCCCAGTAACGGTCAATGGAACAACAACTGAAGCGGTTATTGATACTGGGGCCGACGCCACAGTCATCTCTGAGAAATGGGCAAATGAAATAAATTTGCTGTATGCTAAGCCAAAGAAAGAAATTCGTCTAATGACAGCTGAGGATGGTGCAGAGATGACAGGATTAGGTGTAGTCACTGCGACTCTCCAAATTGGGGAAGAGGTGAGGGAATTACCAGTTGTGATAGCTCCTATCAGAGACAACATACTGGTGGGCATTGATCTACTCCAATCTGTACAGGCCATTATCCATACTGGAGAAAAGAACCTGGAAGTCAACGGAAAAGTAATCCCAGGACACTCTCAGTTGAACAGATCTGGGACTGCTATTGCCAGGAGTATAGTTAGAGTACATGCAGATGTTGTGGTGCCACCAGGAAGTGAGAAAATAATCATCGGAAGATTGGAGACACCATCAGACACTTCTCAAGCAATACTGGAGGCATTCAATCATCAAAGCGGAATGCGAGTTGGGTCATGTCTTGTCTCTATGAATCAAACTATTCCTGTGAGAGTTCTCAACCTGAAGGATAGCGAGATTAAACTCACAAATGGCACATTTCTAGGAAAAGTTGAGGAAGCTGACCTAGCTTGGGACCCAAATATGAGCAGGGAGCCTTCCGTAAACACCAGTGTCGAGCCAGAACATTTACAAGAGGCCCCTGGGACAAACGGAGAGGTTCCGTTGCATGTACAGGATATTTTTGAAGAGTCCTCAAAAGGACTGTCATCAAATCAAAAAGAGGATCTCTGTATGCTGCTGAATGACTTTCCTGATATATTTGCTAAGGATGACTACGACCTAGGCAGATTCAGCGGAGTCAGACATAAGATTGACACAGGTGAAAACAAACCTATACGTCAACCCGCAAGAAGGACACCATTGGGTTTTCAAGCTGAGGAGGACGCCCATCTACAAAAACTTCTTGACACTGGTGTTGTCATTCCATCTAGTTCTGAATGGGCATCACCGGTAGTACTTGTTCGCAAGAAAGATGGTGGTGTGCGTTGGTGCATAGACTATCGAAAGGTGAATGAGGTCAGTGTAAAAGATGCTTACCCACTTCCAAAAATTGAAGAGTGCCTTGATACGCTTAGTGGTGCGACTCTATTTTCCACCGTAGACTTAATGAGTGGCTACCACCAAATTGAAGTTGATGAGATGGACAGATCAAAGACCGCCTTTGTCACCAAACAGGGGCTCTTTGAGTACACCAGAATGCCTTTTGGCTTATCCAACTCTCCCTCAACTTTCCAGCGTGCAATGGAGCTCGTACTTAGAGGGTTTCAGTGGGTCATACTTCTTATTTATCTGGACGATGTGATAGTGGCATCCAGGTCTTTTGAAGAACATATGCAACATCTGCGTCAGGTTTTCTCCCGGATCCGTGAACACGGTCTGAAGCTGAAAGCCAAGAAGTGCCGTTTGTTTCGTGAGGAAGTCCTCTTCCTGGGACACATTATTAACGGTGATGGAATCTCCACCAATCCAAAGTTGGTAGATGACGTCCTGAATTGGCCTGTGCCAAGCAACTGTAGGGAGCTTCAGTCTTTTCTAGGACTTACCAACTACTACAGACGGTTCGTTCAAAATTATGCAGAGATCGCTCTGCCACTGCATGACCTCACACGGAAGGAGGTAAAATTTGTATGGGAAGACCGTCAGTGTGAGGCATTCGAGGCCCTGAAGAAGGCAATTACCACTGCTCCGATATTGTCATACCCGTTGGAGAATTGCAAATTTGTCATAGATACGGATGCTTCTAACAGGAGTATAGGCGCCGTTCTTTCGCAAGTCCAAGATGGGGAGGAGAAAGTTGTTGCATATGCAAGTAGAAGACTGACCCCTGCACAGGAGAAATATTGTGTGACACGACGCGAACTTCTTGCAGTTGTTGCTTTCTGCCAGCATTTCAAACATTATCTTCTTGGCCGGAGGTTCTTATTACGCACAGACCATAGCAGTTTGTCATGGCTTTTCCGATTCAAGTCACCACAGGGACAGCTGGCGAGATGGCTAGAGGAGGTCAGTCAATACTCTTTTGACATCGAACACCGTGCTGGGAAGCTGCATGTGAACGCTGATGCCATGTCACGGATTCCGGATCACGATTCGTGCCCTTGCTACTTCGCGGGTGCCACCGTTGAAACTCTACCCTGTGGAGGATGTATGTACTGTGCAAAACTACAGACTGCGTGGGAAAGATTCGAGGAGGATGTTGACGATATTGTGCCTATAGCTGTTCGTTCGGCGGAGGTAACTGCTGTCGAAAAACACTCTGAGACCGGAGAGGACTCTAATACGAAGGACGATATTCCTCAATGTAACTGGCTACAGACCAAAAGTCCGATGGAACTTCACGAAGAACAGATGCAAGATGAGGATCTAAAACAACTGTATTCATGTGTGGCCAACAGCGAGACAGTTCCTCTGGGTGAGGCGCAAGCAAGAAGTCCTGCTCTGCGGAAGTATCTACTAACCCTTCAGCAGTTCAAACTGATACACGATGTTCTCTACTACCAGTGGGAGGCAAATGGACAGGAGTCACTGCGACTCCTGGTTCCATTCCAGATGAGAAAAGAGATCATGCAGGCATGTCATGAAGCTGTTTACTCCGGTCATCAAGGGGAGAAGAGAACTCTGGAACGAGTGAAGAAGGACTTTCACTGGCACAACATGTCGATGGATGTGAGCATATTTGTTCGGAAATGTCATGTATGTGCCGCTGAAAAGAAGAGTAGTAGAACTATGAGAGCACCTCTTCAGACCTACATCTGCGGAGCGCCAATGGACAGGATACAATTGGATGTCGTGGGGCCTTTTCCTATTAGTGATGCTGGGAACAAATACATACTTGTCATCATCGACCAGTTCACGAAGTGGGTCGAGGCTTACCCAATCACACAACAGGACAGTAACACGACAGCAAAAAAACTGGTCCTGGAGTTCATCTCTAGATTTGGCGTACCCCTGGAGATCCACACGGATCAAGGACGAAACTTCCAAAGCGCCCTGTTCAAGGAAGTATGCCGGTTACTCGGAATCGCACAAACCAGGACTACGCCCTATCACCCTTCATCTAATGGTCAGGTTGAGCGGTTTAACCGCACGCTGTTGCAGATGATCAGGTGTTATCTAGATCATGGCCAGGCGCATTGGGATGAGAACATTCCCCTTCTTCTGTCTGCTTATCGAAGTACGCCACACCCTGCGACAGGATTTACACCAAACCTGTTGATGCTGGGTAGGGAGGTCCATTCTCCTCCCGAGCTGATCTACATGGATCCGGATATTTCGCGTTCCTCTGATGACGCACCCACCTACCTCGACCGGATGTTAGAGGGTATGCACATTACAGAGGAATTAGCTAGGAAAACATTGAGGGCTTCAAAGGTACATCAGAAAAAAGTATATGATCTACGGGCTAGGGGAAGAGAGTACCACGTCGGGGATCTTGTATACGTGAAGAACCAATCACGATCTGTTGGACAATCTCCGAAACTCCAATCTGTTTGGAATGGTCCTTTTGTGATCACCAAGAAATTTGGTCCGGTCGTGTATGAGGTCCGTGGCCGCAAGAAGGCTTCAGTTCTTCACCATGACCGGCTAAAACAATATTTGTCTGAGGTCATCCCGGCCTGGGTTACCAAGATAAAGCATGATCTTGGTACCTCCTCTCTCCCAACGATTGCTGAGGAAGACCATCTTCCAACCATGGATAAGAAGTTCGGGACAGAGGAAAACCACCACGAGTCGCAGAACAGCCAACAATCGCTGAAAGCCAGTTTACCAGAGGAAGAGCCAAAGACACCTGTGCCAACTGGGATGTGTTCACAGCGAACCATCTCAGATGAACCATCCCGGTCCTCGCGTTACGGCCGGGCATATAAGCAGCCTACCAAGCTTGACCTTTAGCAGGAGCTAAAGGAGCCTGGAAGGGGGTGGTGTAATGCGGATTTACCTCTTCCGGAAATCGGGGTCCGGTCCCCGGATTTGATGTTAGACGCGGAAGCACGTTATCCGGTGTTCGTTGAGTTTTACCGCCATTAAAAGGTTGCACTGAAAACTCGGACGATCTTTGTGTTGTTATTGAAGAACACAGCCAGCCATCCGGCATAACACTATTCTTACATTTAACTTGCACGCTCACACCTACAACTTTACACAAAAAGGAAGAAAACATTAAAAAGGCAGATTGAGAGACAGAAGACGGAGACAGACAGACAGATAGATAGACAGACAGACGTAATTATTATGTATTATGTCAGATATATGTCTTATACTGTCATACATTCACTTACGCATACTAATAAATACAGACATACACAAGAGAAAAGACGGAAGGCAGAGAAAAAAAGTCCATGTGATGATGAATTTATATTTCTGTGTAATAGATATAATGATCGGCCAGCTCTGTAAAGAAATGTAAGGAGGAACAAAGGTGTTTACAAAGTTAAATATCAAGTTTGATAAGATTTTCCCATTTTCTCCTTTTCATTTTCATTATCAACTCAACAAACGAAAAAGATTGTTTGTTGATAGAAAAAGGTATGAGCAATGCATGAGTGTGTGTCTCTAAACCTTGTAGAAGTGTTTTGACTTCTTGGCATTCCCACAGAATATGAGTGATTGGTTCTCTTTCCCAGTTACACAAATTACATAATGGACTGGTGACTTACTTTCCTTTAAAAAGTCTGGAATTAGTGGTAAGAATGTGATGAGATATCCTGTACTGAAGTCACTGAAGTTTAGTATTGTTTGTTTCCTGAAATGGCATTTTAATAGAATATTTCCCAGTCTCTGTTGGTTAGTTAGAACTGTTCCCCCCACTTAGCTTTACCAGTTGGTTCTCTCAAAGTTTTAGTTAAAATATTATAAAAATCTTTTGATCCTTTGAAATGTTTCAGCAATTCAGATTTAGTCCTTACTCCTTTTGTATACTATTGTTTATAAAAGATAGGTTTTCCTGATATAGTAATATTTGTATTGAACCAGAGTGGTATTTCTAACACCCACTTCTCCTTTCTAATAGTCATTTCTTTTGAAATATGTAATTTATACTATGTTTTAAAAACGTCTTTCCAAAACGTATTTATTGTTACATATACTTAAACATTTTGTAACATACTCACCTCCAATGTTAAGTAGAAAATCTGTGTTTACACAAATTTTTAATATTGAGAACCATTAACCTGGTGAATGATAAAGTCTTCTAACCCAATTCAGCTTCAATGAATTTGCAAAAGCCCTTATATGAACCATTTTTAATCCACCATTTACATAATCTTGAACAACAATATTTCTTTAAACTTTTTCAACTTAACTATTCCACAAAAATTCACATAAGATGGAATTAATTTTGTTAAATGTCTTTTTATCTGGGTTTAGAAAAGCTATACAAATGTGATTAGATTGTGAAATCAACACATTTTGAGATCACACTGTAACAATAACACATGTCTGAGATCACACTGTAACAATAACACATGCTTGAGATCACACTGTTACAATAACACATGCTTGAGATCACACTGTAACAATAACACATTTTGAGAACATACTGTAACAATAACACATATTTGAAAACATACTGAAAACATTACAGCTGTTTGTTTGAGAACATGCTTTAACAAAAATACATGTTTGAAAACATACTTGAAAAAAAATACATGTTTGAAAACATGCTTGAACAAATATACATGTTTGAAACATACTGACCCAATAAGACATGTTTAGAAATATACTGCCGCAATATATTTGAAACTGACCCAATATTTCTTTTAACTTTGTCAACTTTACTATTCCACAAAAATTCAAATAAGATGGAATTAATTTTGTTAAATGTTTTTTTTTTTTATCTGGGTTTAGCAAAGCTTAAATATTTTTATTAAATTTTGAAATCAACAGGGATTTAATTACTGTATTTTCCCTATTGGTGTAGAATTTTTTCTTTTCCAGAATACAAGAGCTTTCAGTTTTACTTTATTCTTGTCATAATTAATTTTAGGGATAGCCTGTAGGTTTACATCAAATTCTACCCCTAGAAGAATGAATCTTTCCCGTCCCCACTGTAAATTCTACCCCTAGAAGATTGAATCTTCCCCGTCCCAACTGTAAATTCTCCCCCTAGAAGAATGAGTCTTTCCCGTCCCCAACTTTAAATTTTACCCCCCGAAGATTGGATCTTTCCCGTCCCCATCTGTAACTTCTACCCCTAGAAGAATGAATCTTTCCCGTCCCAACTGTAAATTCTACCACTAGAAGATTGAATCTTTCCCATCCCAACTGTAAATTCTCCCCCTGGAGGATGGAATCTTTCCCGTCCCAACTGTAAATTCTACCCCGGGAGGATGGAATCTTTCCCGTCCCAACTGTAAAATCTACCCCTAGGAGATTGAATCTTTCCCGTCCCCACTGTAAATTCTACCCCTGGAGGATGGAATCTTTCCCGTCCCAACTGTAAATTCAACTCTGGCATAAATGTGTCCTGGCTATACTTCTTAGATCCTATCCATATAACTTGGGTCTTATCAATGTTTACTTTAAGCCCAGAGATACTTGCATACATATTAAGTTCTTTTAAAGATTCAGATAATGACTTCATGTCCATCTAACATGAGAAAGGTGTCATCAGCGTATTGAGAGAGAAGGACAGGAACTTGTACCAATTATTTTTTTGTTATTTCGTATTCTAATAGCTAAGACTTCAGCACAAAGGATAAAGATATAGGGAGCGATTTGATTGCCCTGTCGAAAAATGTAGATAGTTTGCCCTCCTGATTTACTGAAGCTGATGCATTCCTATGTAAAGTTTTAAACCAGCACAGCCAAGACAGTACAAACATGGGAATATTGGACTTGTTAACTCCCGTCAGTAGACAAACTGTAAAGGCCTTTAACAAACGACGGAGGTCGTCGTTAGTGTGATGTTGTAAGTTGAATTGTCGAAACAAAAACAACTAACAGGTGTTATTCCAAGGAATCTAAAGAATCATCCCGACCTGGGAAATATTTGATTGGAATTCAGCAAGTCACACCCTTTTATAAGCTCTTCTCGTTTTGTTATTAAAGTCCAACCATCTTCGAATTAGAGAAGGTCGATGTCATCCATAACATTGTCAATGCAGCAAATAGCTCTGCTACATGCGGTAACAAGTTTATGATTACTTGTGTTATCTTTGCCTGCATCCTCCTCCATCTTCTTCCCGTCCTGATCAATATCCTGAAATCAAAAGTCATACCTTGTTATACTATGTCCCGTAATCGTGCCTGACTGAAGAGCACAGCTGAATCCGTTCGGTCCTTGATGATTTGTATGGTGACTGATATACTGATGATCCTTGTACCGGCGAGTGTTAAAGGAAGGCAGACTGATTGATTGGTTGGTTTAGCTCGGTTATCCAGGAAACGAAGAAGGAGAAAAGACGCGGACAGTTTCTTTTTTATATCCACATGGTTGACTGCACATTTTTCACGTTAAGTGATATCTCCTCATTTTTAAATCGTAACGTGTTCTGAAAACAGAAAGTAGGAAATTGATAGTAGAAATAACAATATACGCAACATTATAGTTTGTTATCCATAGAAAGGAATCATCTGTCATGTCACCCGTGTTTGGTATCATTTCGGGTAAAGATTAGAGGCTCTAGCATACGACCGTTGTACTAAATGGAGATGTTCGACAGACGTGATAAATAGGCGATATTATCAAATTATGGTGTTTTTACAAATAATTGTTTTTTTCTGTGGATATGATTATTACACACAAAAGTTTGTAAAATCCGGACAATTTTAAACGACACTGGAGCCAGTTCCATTCCACAATTGTCTGCGATGTAATAGGCTAAGTAACAGTTATATCAAAAAGGCAATTGTCAGTTTATCTTAAAATGTGCCTTGAGGTGCATTTTTCTGTCATTTTTTATTAGTAGACATAATCAGTAGAAGTCACGTGATCTCCTACATTGAATAATGTAATATCTAAATAACTAAATAGTCAAATATGTGTTATTGTAGTAGCATGGTCTCAGACATGTGTTATTTAGACAGTATGTTCTCGAATGGCAGAATATTTTCAAACATGTGTTATTATTGAAGTATGTTTTCAAATGCATTCTTGCAGTATATTTTCAAACATAATTATGTTATTTTGCCAGTATGCTCACAAACATGTGTTCTTGTTGCAGTATGTTTTCAAATATATTGCGGCAGTGTGTTTCTAAATATGTATTTTTGTTAAAGTATGTTTTCAAACATGTGTTTTTGTTAAAGTATGTCCTCAAACAAACAGCTGTAATGTTTTCAGTATTTTTTCAAGCATGTGTTATTGTTACAGTGTGATCTCAAAAGTTTTATGAATTTAAAATAATCTTCATAATGACAATAACCATTTATTGATGAAAACATACGGTATTCTTACACACCTGAACGTAATGATCAGAACCAGCTTACACACATGAACGTAATGATCAGAACCAGATTACGACAATATTACTACCCAAACACCTGGATCACGACAATATTACTACCCTTACACATGAATTACGACCATATTACTACCCTAACACATAGATTATGACATTATTACTACCCTAACACCTGAATCACGACAATATTACTACCCTAACACATGGATTACAACAATATTACTACCCTAACACATGGATCACGACAATATTAATACCCTAACACCTGGATCACGACAATATTACTACCCTAACACATGGATTACGACATTATTACTACCCTAACACATGGATCACGACATTATTACTACCCTAACACCTGGATCACGACAACATTACTACCCTAACACATGGAACACGACAATATTACTATCCTAACACATGTATCACGACAAAATTACTACACTAACACCTGGATCACGACAATATTACTACACTAACACCTGGATCACGACAATATTACTATCCTAACACATTGATTACCACCATATTACTACCTTAACACCTGGACCACGACAATATTACTACCCTAACACATGGATCACGACAATATTACTACCCTAACAAATGGACTACGACCACATTACTACCCTAACACATGGATTACGAAAATATCACTACCCTAACACATGGATTACGACAATATCACTACCCTAACACATGGATAACGACAATATTACTACCCTAACACCTGGATCACGACAATATTACTACCCTAACACATTGATTACAACCATATTACTACCCTAACACATTGATTACCACCATATTACTACCCTAACACATCGATTACGACCATATTACTACCCTAACATATGGATTACGACAATATTACTACCCTAACACATTGATTACCACCATATTACTACCCTAACACATCGATTACGACCATATTACTACCCTAACACATGGATTACGACAATATTACTACCCTAACACATTGATTACCACCATATTACTACCCTAACACATCGATTACGACCATATTACTACCCTAACACATGGATTACGACAATATTACTACCCTAACACATTGATTACCACCATATTACTACCCTAACACATCGATTACGACCATATTACTACCCTAACACATGGATTACGACAATATTACTACCCTAACACATTGATTACCACCATATTACTACCCTAACACATCGATTACGACCATATTACTACCCTAACACATGGATTACGACAATATTACTACCCTAACACATTGATTACCACCATATTACTACCCTAACACATCGATTACGACCATATTACTACCCTAACACATGGATTACGACAATATTACTACCCTAACACATTGATTACCACCATATTACTACCCTAACACATCGATTACGACCATATTACTACCCTAACACATGGATTACGACAATATTACTACCCTAACACATTGATTACCACCATATTACTACCCTAACACATCGATTACGACCATATTACTACCCTAACACATGGATTACGACAATATTACTACCCTAACACATTGATTACCACCATATTACTACCCTAACACATCGATTACGACCATATTACTACCCTAACACATGGATTACGACAATATTACTACCCTAACACATTGATTACCACCATATTACTACCCTAACACATCGATTACGACCATATTACTACCCTAACACATGGATTACGACAATATTACTACCCTAACACATTGATTACCACCATATTACTACCCTAACACATCGATTACGACCATATTACTACCCTAACACATGGATTACGACAATATTACTACCCTAACACATTGATTACCACCATATTACTACCCTAACACATCGATTACGACCATATTACTACCCTAACACATGGATTACGACAATATTACTACCCTAACACATTGATTACCACCATATTACTACCCTAACACATCGATTACGACCATATTACTACCCTAACACATGGATTACGACAATATTACTACCCTAACACATTGATTACCACCATATTACTACCCTAACACATCGATTACGACCATATTACTACCCTAACACATGGATTACGACAATATTACTACCCTAACACATTGATTACCACCATATTACTACCCTAACACATCGATTACGACCATATTACTACCCTAACACATGGATTACGACAATATTACTACCCTAACACATTGATTACCACCATATTACTACCCTAACACATCGATTACGACCATATTACTACCCTAACACATGGATTACGACAATATTACTACCCTAACACATTGATTACCACCATATTACTACCCTAACACATCGATTACGACCATATTACTACCCTAACACATGGATTACGACAATATTACTACCCTAACACATTGATTACCACCATATTACTACCCTAACACATCGATTACGACCATATTACTACCCTAACACATGGATTACGACAATATTACTACCCTAACACATTGATTACCACCATATTACTACCCTAACACATCGATTACGACCATATTACTACCCTAACACATGGATTACGACAATATTACTACCCTAACACATTGATTACCACCATATTACTACCCTAACACATCGATTACGACCATATTACTACCCTAACACATGGATTACGACAATATTACTACCCTAACACATTGATTACCACCATATTACTACCCTAACACATCGATTACGACCATATTACTACCCTAACACATGGATTACGACAATATTACTACCCTAACACATTGATTACCACCATATTACTACCCTAACACATCGATTACGACCATATTACTACCCTAACACATGGATTACGACAATATTACTACCCTAACACATTGATTACCACCATATTACTACCCTAACACATCGATTACGACCATATTACTACCCTAACACATGGATTACGACAATATTACTACCCTAACACATTGATTACCACCATATTACTACCCTAACACATCGATTACGACCATATTACTACCCTAACATATGGATTACGACAATATTACTACCCTAACACATTGATTACCACCATATTACTACCCTAACACATCGATTACGACCATATTACTACCCTAACACATCGATTACGACAATATTACTACCCTAACACATTGATTACCACCATATTACTACACTAACACCTGGATCACGACAATATTACTACACTAACACCTGGATCACGACAATATTACTATCCTAACACATTGATTACGACAATATCACTACCTTAACACATGGATTACGACAATATTACTACCCTAACACCTGGATCACGACAATATTACTACCCTAAAACATTGATTACCACCATATTACTACCCTGACACATTGATTACCACCATATTACTACCCTAACACATAGATTACGACCATATTACTACCCTAACTCATGGATCACGACAATATTACTACTCTAACACATGGATCACGACAATATTACTCCCCCAACACATTGATTACCACTGTATTACTACCCTAACACATCGATTATGACCATATTACTACCCTAACACATAGATTACGACCATATTAGTACCCTAACACATGGATCACGATCATATTACTACCCTAACACATTGATTACCAACATATTACTACCCTAACATATGGATTACGACAATATTACTACCTTAACACATTGATTACCACCATATTACTACACTAACACCTGCATCACGACAATATTACTACACTAACACCTGGATCCCGACAATATTACTATCCTAACACATTGATTACGACAATATCACTACCTTAACACATGGATTACGACAGTATTACTACCCTAACACATGGATTACAACAATATTACTACCCTAACACATGAATTACGACCATATTACTACTCTAACACATTGATTACGACCATATTACTACCCTACCACATCGATTACGACCATATTACTCCCCTAACATATGGATTACGACAATATTACTACCTTAACACATTGATTACCACCATATTACTACCCCCACACATCGATTACGACCATATTAGTACCCTAACACATGGATCACGATCATATATTTTTGTAACTTCCTAACACCTGGTTTAACGATTACGACCATATTACTACCCTACCACATCGATTACGACCATATTACTTCCCTAACATATGGATTACGACAATATTACTTCCCTAACACATTTATTACCACCATATTACTACCCTGACACATTGATTACAACCATATTACTACCCTAACAAATGGACTACCACCATATTGCTACCCTAACACATGGATCACGATCATATATTTTTGTAACTTCCTAACACCTGGTTTAACGATTACGACCATATTACTACCCTAACTCATGGATCACGACAATATTACTACTCTAACACATGTATTACGACAATATTACTACCCTAACTCCTGGATCACGACAATATTACTATCCTAACACATTGATTACAACAATATCACTACCTTAACACATGGATTACGACAGTATTACTACCCTAACACATGGATCACGACCATATTACTACCCTAACATATGGATTACGGCAATATTACTACCCTAACACATTGATTCCCACCATATTACTACCCTAACACATCGATTATGACCATATTACTACCCTAACACATAGATTATGACATTATTACTACCCTAACACCTGAATCACGACAATATTACTACTCTAACACATGGATTATGACAATATTACTACCCTAACACATAGATTACGACCATATTACTACCCTAACACATGGATTACGACATTATTACTACCCTAACACATGGACCACGACAATATTACTACACTAACACATGGATCACGACATTATTACTACCCTAACACATGGATCACGATCATATATTTTTGTAACTTCCTAACACCTGGTTTAACGACGTAATTTCCTACGAATTGTTTGGCAAACAAATGTTGAAAAGTAACGTCTATCTCCACTTAGTTTCAATGAAGTTAAATGTAAATGGTACTTACACGTTAACTTTTTCTTTTTTTTAATCATTACATATTTTTTCCTCGTATAGTTTCCTTTACAGATAAAGAGATTCTCAGGAAAATAATGATAAAATAACTTTGTTCAAGTGAGTGCTCCACTGTAGTGCAGCTAGGTTAATGGTGATCATACCTATATGTAGAATGTTTCTTCATCTCTCTAAAGTATTGATGGTGAACATGAAGATATTATAGGAAGCACATATCTGTGTCAGTGCTTTACTAAGACTACAACAGTTCACACAGGTATTGGTTGTTAGATGTGTTCACACAGGTAATGGTTGTTAGATGTGCTCACACAGGTATTGGTTGTTAGATATGTTCACACAGGTATTGGTTGTTAGATGTGTTCACACAGGTATTGGCTGTTACATGTGTTCACACAGGTTTTGGTTGTTAGATGTGTTCACACAGGTATTGGTTGTTAGATGTGTTCACACAGGTATTGGTTGTTAGATATGTTCACACAGGTATTGATTGTTCGATGTGTGCACACAGGTATTGGTTGTTAGATGTGTTCACACAGGCATTGGTTGTTAGATGTGTGCACACAGGTATTGGTTGTTAGATGTGTTCACACAGGTATTGGTTGTTAGATGTGTTCACACATGTATTGGTTGTTAGATGGGATCATGTTCACACAACACGTTGGTCTTCTAATGGTATTATAATAAACACATACTAACACGATTCAACCTTTACTCTCCACATTTAAACTCTACACGTTAAATTTGTTTTTACTAATGTCACTTTTCAAAAGAAGTATTGTTTAAAGAGCACATGCTGCGATGCATTTAAAAGAATGATTCAGTAGTTCCTTCAATAAGATTCAATAGTTTGGAAATATGTGATATCCAAGTTTTACTTTCCGCACAAATAATGTGCGTGTTAAACGTGTCGCATCGTATCTATGACTGACTGGTCCCTTTGTCAAGCTATAACTGACTGGTCCCTTTGTCAAGCTACATGTATGACCGACTGGTCCCTTTGTCAAGCTATGACCGACTGGTCCCTTTGTCAAGCTATGACTGTCTGGTTCCTTTGTCAAGCTATGACTGAGTGAGACTGACTGGTCCCTTTGTCAAGCTATGACCGACTGTCTCTTTGTCAAGCTATGACCGACTGGTCCCTTTGTCAAGCTATGACCGACTGGTTCCTTTGTCAAGCTATGACTGACTGGTTCCTTTGTCAAGCTATTACTGACTGGTTCCTTTGTCAAGCTATGACTGACTGGTCCCTTTGTCAAGCTATTACTGACTGGTTCCTTTGTCAAGCTATTACTGACTGGTCCCTTTGTCAAGCTATGACTGACTGGTCCCTTTGTCAAGCTATTACTGACTGGTTCCTTTGTCAAGCTATTACTGACTGGTCCCTTTGTCAAGCTATGACCGACTGGTCCCTTTGTCAAGATATGACTGATTGGTCCCTTTGTCAAGCTATGACTGACTGGTTCCTTTGTCAAGCTGTGACTGACTGGTCCCTTTGTCAAGCTATGACTGAATGGTTCCTTTGTCAAGCTATGACTGACTGGTTCCTTTGTCAAGCTGTGACTGACTGGTCCCTTTGTCAAGCTATGACTGACTGGTCCCGTTGTCAAGCTATGACCGACTGGTCCCTTTGTCAAGATATGACTGACTGGTCCCTTTGTCAAGCTATGCCTGACTGGTCCCTTTGTCAAGCTATGACTGAATGGTTCCTTTGTCAAGCTATGACTGACTGGTTCCTTTGTCAAGCTATGACTGACTGGTCCCTTTGTCAAGTTATGACTGACTGGTCCCTTTGTCAAGCTATGACTGACTGGTCCCGTTGTCAAGCTATGCCTGACTAGTTCCTTTGTCAAGCTAACAAAGCTTGATAGCTTGACAAAGGAACCAGTCGGTCTTGAAACGTTGCGACACGTTTAACATGTACATTTCTTGTGTAGAAAGTAAAATTGTTTTACGATACAGTAGTTGTTCGATATATGAATGTTTTTATATGACAATAGAACAATAGCTCGTATCAAACCGAGAACTTTCACAGTGCAAAGTCTACACTTTATAATTTTGCAATACCTGACTTATAAATGCACCATACAACAAGCTTCTAATTTATGGGACGCATACCTATATAGTCACGATCAAGAAGCCAGAGAAGCCTAAAGTTTGACTCCTTATGTTTTATAAAGAAGGATGAATACATCAAGTAAAATAAAAACTCCGAGCGGACTCTTATTTGTGATGATAACTGATGCGGTGGTACATTTACCTTAATTATGGTAATCTAACCACCGCTAACGTCCGGCTTTAACCAAAACTGATAACTATGATGGCTGATTTCTGCCATCTCCTAATTTCGGTGAAAGCAATTATTAGCTGCTTTAAAAAGTTTTTTTTATCGTTTTATCGATGCTAAAATACAAAAACACGATATAACCGCGCAAAAATAAGAACAGATTATGTGTAAATTATCGAACTACAAATCAATTTGTTTTTGTGCTTGATATTAAATGTGTATAAACTGGCGTCACAGCGAACATTCCGATGCTGTAACCTAAACAGCGTCAGGATTGTTTCTGATGTGGGCACGTAAGATCCTTCATGGAATCCTTGATTGACTGCTCAAAGTAATTTCCTGTCAACTTCTGCCTCCACCCTCTCAGTTCCCTCCCATCTTACCTCTCACCACCTCTTCTCCATACATCTTCTGTTACCCATTGTAAGTATCGTAAGAGGCGACTAATTGGGACACCCCTGCTCAATTGGGGATTTCCGTTTGTGCCCTCAAAATAGATTTGCACCCATCGCACTGTTTGGGATCTGAATATTTCTCTCTAGTTCTAACTACCTTTCATTTCCTAGTGCCTTTTATGACAACACCTCACTTTCTGCCTTAATGTTGAACGTTCGCCCTGATGATGAAGGCAATTGGTTCTGTACCCAGGACGGGACATAGCAAAGTCCTTAAAAATAGTAGTTGTAGCATATATTCCCTGCTTAACGTTCATCATTTAGGGAAAATGACAACACACGGAAATTTCCACACGAATATTTCTGCTATTGAATGAATCTAGTATTACAATGTAAGTCTAGTGTACACTACGGGTTTATTTTACTTTATTACTTATAATCTCCCCACCCCCTTCTGTATACATCCCCCTCCCCCGTCTTACATATATCTCTCCCCACCCCCTTCTGTATACATCCCCCCTCCCC
>NW_018407599.1:57538-57684 GCF_002113885.1 Mizuhopecten yessoensis
CCCCGTCTTACATATACCTCTCCCCACCCCTTCTCTATACATCCACACAGTCCCCCCATCTTACATATATCTCTCTCCACTCCTTCTGTATACATCCCCCCGTCTTACATATACCTCTCCCCACCCCTTCTCTATACATCCACACA
>NW_018407599.1:58318-62285 GCF_002113885.1 Mizuhopecten yessoensis
CCCCCCCCCCCCCCCCCCGTCTTACATATACCTCTCCCCACCTCTTCGCCATACACCTACCTAATGTTCTTCCATGTTGTTTAGAAATTAAAGTTATACATAATAATGACTTGTCCTCTTCTGCTGTTTGTGGTTTTGTATTACTGTGTCTGTCTGCAATACATTTGATCATTTGAACAAGCGTACATTTCCGTGTATGGATTGGATATTTAGCATAGGATAGGAACCATCGTGATAGCTGATGCAAAGCCCGGCTTCCTAATTAGAACCACCGCCAGCTGTTGTAAGTAATCTATAAATATGTGCGCCAAATAAAGACTGAATACAATCAATCCAGTCATTATTAATGTATTGTTGTCTTATTAATGGCGTGATTAAACCGCCAGCCTGTCTTAATTTCTGAAGTCGGTGTTCCGATCGATGCCTCCACGGAAATGAGGGATACGTAGAGATATATATGGCGACTGACGAAGGAATCCTCGCCACATTTACTGCCGAAACAGTGGTGCACCACGTCGCCCTCTCAAGTCCTTTTGTAATTGCTCGGGTGAACTCTGAGGTAATTAATGTTTAAATAATATTCCATCGCACACACAATATAGACACACAAAATATTCTCTCATTTGTACAGGATTTTAAAACGCTATTATAAACGTTTCATGAAAAAAAAACATTTTACATATATATTGACTTCTCATAATCAGTTTCTCTCTTGCCTTGTAAATAATACTATGTCAGAGTGATTGTAACATTAATATGATATCGTATAGGTTATGAATGCCATGGACCGATTGTTGACGTCATCATTATTATGACGTGATAGTTGTTACGTTTGATACCACTGACCCTCCCTGGGCGATGGCTGTTCTATTCATTGAACAAGCATACACGATGCATACACTATTTAAACTGAATACTGAATTATATCAAATGTAATTGAATTTTCTATGAGATGAACAGATTCCAAAAATGGTAAATATAAATATTGAACTGCTTTAAGTTCAATGCTTAAGAATAGTATATTATGTTTGCACGAATAGTATAATGATTGTATAGTATATAATACTTAGTGCTGGATCAGACGCCAGTGAGATCCATACAAATGAATGCATCCAGCTATCAAAGGAGTGCCTTATAATGTGCCTTGTGGTCTTGAATCGCTTCAACAAATACTCATGTGTTTTACCACTAGTGAGAACATTTAGGGATCCATGTCCCCCTGGCAAAACACTAAAGAGTTCCTCTGTAGTGTATAAACACCCACCTCACCCAGACTTCCTTTAGAACTGTAGGAGGACTGCATACTGATCAGGTAGCCAAGTTGATTAGGGCGACCGTATATTGTAGTCGGAGGGCCGGAGTTCGAGTCTGTCCCGTTGGGGGTTTGCTTTCAAAACACGGTTGTTGTTGTTGTTGTTGTTGTTGTTGTTGTTGTTGTTGTTTACTCCAATGTTAATGCTCAAAGGTTTAGCTTGGTATGACATTCATTTAAAAAATGATCTGTTACAGTTTTTGTAATGCCTTATTAACTGGTTGGTATATCTACTACCAAAACTATTTTGTCTTGATTTTCACAATTTTATCTTTCTATTTGTGCTAAACTCCCTGATAGAAAACATATCATTGGTCAATTTAAACTGTTTAAAAGAACGTATTTTATCGGAAAATATTAACTTCGGTATTCTACTAAAATAAATCAGTAATGAAATAATGAGTTGACCTGACGGAAATCATATTTGTTGATGTTTAACATCATTAAATGTAGCAGTTTAACGAAATTAAATTTAACTGTTTGAATTAGATTAATGAGCCCCTTACAAACTTCAGGTAACCGATCATTGCTTGTCTCTATTCCAAGGTCCGGGGATTTCATTGATTTAAAATATCTATAGCTGTGATCGGTAACAAATGTAGGTCAGCCGTCAACAATTAGGTAGAGATCACCTGATTGGTTAACAGGGGTGACGAAGTATCCACTTTCGTACTAAATAATAAGACATGAACCGTTCGACTAAGTCATTTAGACATAAACTGTAAAAGTAGGATTGTGTACAAGGAGCTGTTCAGACCGTGTACAACAAAACCATATCAGAGAACTTCCATATTCTGTACACCAATGTGTCCTATCAGTTTAAAACCCCGTACAATGAGACGCTGATACTATAACTTGGTACGTTCCAACCAACAGAAAGAGTCTAATTAAGAGTTAAGCAATAAATTGAAAATGTATTCCCAAACAATAGGACCAACACGCAATGTGTGCATACAGGCATTTGTAGGTTTGAAGGTGACCTCGGAGAGTTAGCTTGCTAGTCCGTCGTAAATTCTAGAGTAAAGTCAGACAGAGGAAAACGTACTGAAATAAAAGAGTTTGTGCTTGGTATTTTTCTTGCCACCCCTCCGCCGTTTCCTGTTTGAGTTGTGTTTTAGTGTCTCGTTGTTGATAGATATCAGCTCCAGACAGCGCGAGAGTACTATTTACAAACCAGCTGTACGCTTCTGCTGCCCATTGCAACATATTTATATCCACTTGGTTAATATTGCCAGCTACCGAAAGTCTAGACCGCAACAGGAGCTGCTTCGGGACCCGCTCAACGCTGCACATAGATGGCAACGTCAGGTTACAATATATGGCCCTGTCGGGTTTTATACATTGTAGGTATCATTTGCCAAAACGTTAAGAAGATTCGGAACGGGCATGTACGCGTGTATTTGGAATATTTGCACATACTAACAGATGAAAGTCGATATATTTACTATTCTTTTTTAGAAAACGCTCATACCGACGTCCATAAAACGATTGTGGTTCCATCGGGAAAAGATTCGATAACTCCGGAAGTACCACGTTTACAATAATACCGCGTACATTTCATTGCTAAACAACACTCGTCTCAAGTTTCGATAGAAAACTTGTCCTTACAATTGAATTGTGTTGGTGAGCCTGTAGGGTTTACATAAGTAGAAATCATCCGTACGGCTTCTACGTCACACAGCAACGCATTGTTCGTGTTTTAGCCATTATTATTTACTTCACACAGCCACGCATTGTTCGTGTTTTAGCCATTACTATTTACTTCACATAGCCACGCATTGTTCGTGTTTTAGCCATTATTATTTTTTTCTTTACACAGCCACACATTGTTCGTGTTTTAGCCATTATTATTTACTTCACATAGCCACGCATTGTTCGTGTTTTAGCCATTATTTTCTTCACACAGCCACGCATTGTTCGTGTTTAGCCATTATTATTGACGCAAATAGATATGACAACAAAGTCAAAGGTTACATTTCTAAAAAAAATCATCATAATTATTTAATACGGTGAGTTGTACGTGCATGTTTAATGGACAAACGTGCACAACACTAACTGATGAGGTGTGTTACAATATAGACCCTGTATTACACCTTGCTCAAAATCCAATTTATATGTTGTGAATTATCTATTTACGTACATAACTCAACCTTAGTTCCATCTCGAATACCGATTGCATCTAGTATCTAGTAATTGTAATATCAAAATCAATTCCAGGCATCCATCAGTCCTAGCGCTGGACAAACTATATAACGTCAGTATCCCTCAGTCCTAGCGCTGGACAAACTATATAATGTCAGTATCCATCAGTCCTAGCGCTGGACAACCTATATAACGTCAGTATCCCTCAGTCCTAGCACTGGACAACCTATATAATGTCAGTATCCCTCAGTCCTAGCGCTGGACAAACTATATAATGTCAGTATCCCTCAGTCCTAGCACTGGACAAACTATATAATGTCAGTATCTCTCAGTCCTAGCGTTGGACAAACTATATAATGTCAGTTTTCCTCAGTCCTAGCGCTGGACAAACTATATAATGTCAGTATCCCTCAGTCCTAGCGCTGGACAAAGGATATAATGTCAGTATCCCTCAGTCCTAGCACTGGACAAACTATATAATGTCAGTATCCCTCAGTCCTAGTGTTGGACAAA
>NW_018407599.1:62321-85087 GCF_002113885.1 Mizuhopecten yessoensis
TATATAATGTCAGTATCCCTCAGTCCTAGCGCTGGACAAACTATATAATGTCAGTATCCCTCAGTCCTTGCGTTGGACAAACTATATAATGTCATTTTTCCTCAGTCCTAGCGCTGGACAAACTATATAATGTCAGTATCACTCAGTCCTAGCGCTGGACAAACTATATGATGTCAGTATCCCTCAGTCCTAGCGCTTGACAAACTATATAATGTCAGTATCCCTCAGTCCTAGCGCTGGACAAACTATATAATGTCAGTATCCATCAGTCCTAGCGCTGGGCAAACTATATGATGTCAGTATCCCTCAGTCCTAGCGCTGGACAAACTATATAACGTCAGTATCCCTCAGTCCTAGCGCTGGACAAAGTATATAATGTCAGTATCCCTCAGTCCTAGCACTGGACAAACTATATAATGTCAGTATCTCTCAGTCCTAGCGCTGGACAAAGTATATAATGTCAGTATCCCTCAGTCCTAGCGTTGGACAAACTATATAATGTCAGTTTTCCTCAGTCCTAGCGCTGGACAAACTATATAATATCAGTATCCCTCAGTCCTAGCGCTGGACAAACTATATAATGTCAGAATCCCTCAGTCCTAGCGCTGGACAATCTATATAATGTCAGTATCCCTCAGTCTTAGCGTTGGACAAAATATATAATGTCAGTATCCCTCAGTCTTAGCGCTGGACAAACTATATAATGTCAGTATCACTCAGTCCTAGCGCTGGACAAACTATATTATGTCAGTATCCCTCAGTCCTAGCGTTGGACAAAACATATAATGTCAGTAACCCTCAGTCCTAGCGCTGGCCAAACTATATAATGTCAGTATCCCTCCCTCAGTCCTAGCGCTGGACAAAGTATATAATGTCAGTATCCCTCAGTCCGAGCGCTGGACAAACTATATAATGTCAGAATCCCTCAGTCCTAGCGCTGGACAAAATATATAATGTCAGTATCCCTCAGTCCTAGCGCTGGACAAACTATATATTGTCAGTATCCCTCAGTCCTAGCGCTGGACAAAATGGATCATGCTAGTATTCCTCTACCCTACAGTAGCATTGGACATTGCATATACACACTTTTTATTAACTTTTTGAACATTTTCAACGATGTATACTTTCATTTTAACTGTTTCAGTTATTTTTATAGACCACTTGGTTCAAAGAAATTATAATTGATTTCAACTGATAACTAATGTCTACCTGAAACACGTCTCAGGGACAATATTTCGTTCTGGTCAAATCTGAACCATATTAATATTGTTCGATGTTTTTATTTCATTACCTTATAAATATTATCTTCCTGCTGACCTTAAGCTAGTGGTATAAATACCTGCACATGTAACTTGAATAGGAATATCTATCATTGATGTATAAGCTTTAAGCTATCTGCCATGTTACAATGGTACAGATTTATGTAATATTTCATAATTAATGACACTTGCTACACCCAGCAACGTGGACACCTATCATACGTAAGTATAAAATTGAAGTATGAATAGCTGGAAAATACATTCGGCCGAGTCAGGTCTCCGACTAGAAAGGTTTCACTCGGACTACCGGTGTACTGCTCTAGGAAATGTATATGTACCATCTGTATTACAATTTGTTTTATTGTAATTATCTGTGGAATTCCTGAATACAAAATAATCCATTTGAACAACAACAACAAGCATCTCTGTGTCATCATTCCGACTCCGAGAACCCAGACGATTATTACAAAAAAAACAAAATCAAAACAATCGTCGTTATACTACCACTGGACATAACATATTATGTCAGTATCCCTCGGCCCTATCACTGGACATTGTATCTAGTCTCAGTGCTCCTCGGCCTTACCACTGGATATCATACATATAATATAGCTAGTTTCAGTAAGTACCCCACAGCCCTACCATTTGACAATATATCTAATATCAGTACTCCTGGGCTCTACTATTGGATACTCAGTACCCCCTCGGCCCCACCACTGGACATTGTACTTAATCTAAGTATACCTTGGCCCTACCGTTGGACATTGCATGTAGTTTTAGGAATCCCTCGTCCTTACCATTGAATACTGTTTCTAGTGTGTGTATTCGTCAGCCCTTCAACAGGACGTCATATTGGGTTTGATTATCTGCCCCTACACCTGACATTGTATCGAGCCTAAGATGATACTGGACTTAATGATTCACTGAGATGTCAGTTTTTGCCTTATGATGCAGGTCTAATCCATTCCCTGCATTGCACGTGCAGTTAACCCAATCCATCAGTTCAGGGTCGATGTCTATAGGGAGTAAAGCTTGGTGATTTCAATAGTAAGAGAATAATTCAACCCTGCTGAAATATGCATGACAACGAACAACACATTTCAGATAGAAAGACAATTTCGTGACTTTACAATATAAATTGAAATAGAATGTCTTTCCAAGCGCACATCCAATCAGCGTTTATACTCTACACGACAAAAATGGAAGGCTTTATCTTGTCTGTGGGATTTAAACAACACAAAGGGCAGTTATCTGTTAGCCGCCGTGCAATTGAACATTTACTACAAAATCCTAATATCATTTGATAATTTATCTTATCCTCATTTTCATGCACGTGTATAGACACGAATAGACACGTGGACATATTGGACACGAATAGACACGTGGCCATTTTGAACACGAATAGACACGTGGACATATTGGACATGGATAGAGACGTGGACATATTGGACAAGGATAGACATGTGGACATATTGGACACAGATAGACAGGTGGACATATTGAGCACGTATAGACACGTGGACATATTGGACAGAGAGAGACACGTGGACATATTGGACATGGATAGACACGTTGACATATTGGACATGGATAGACACGTGGACATATTGGACATGGATAGACACATGGACATATTGGACACGGATAGACGCGTGAACTTATTGGACACAGATAGACATGTGGACATATTGGACACAGAGAGACACTAGGACATATTGGACATGGATAGACACGTGGACATATTGGACACGGATAGACACGTGGACATATTAGACATGGATAGACCCATGGACATATTGGACACGGATAGACACGTGGACATATTGGCCACGGATAGACACGTGAACTTATTGGACACAGATAGACACGTGGACATATTGGACACAGAGAGACACTAGGACATATTGGACATGGATAGACACTAGGACATATTGGACACGGATAGACACGTGGACATATTGGACACGAATAGACAATAGGACATATTGGACATGGATAAAGACGTGGACATATTGGACACGGATAGACACGTGGACATATTGGACACGAATAGACAATAGGACATATTGGACATGGATAAAGACGTGGACATATTGGACACGGATAGACACGTGGACATATTGGACACGGAAAGACACTAGGACATATTGGACACGGATAGACACTAGGACATATTGGACACGGATAGACAAGTGGACATATTGGACACAGAGAGACACTAGGACATATTGGCCATGGATAGTTACGTGGACATATTGGACACGGATAGACACGTGGACATATTGGACACGGTAAACACGTGGACCTATTTGACACGGATAGACACGTGGACATATTGGACACAGAGAGACACTAGGACATATTGGACACGAATAGACACGTGGACATATTGGACACGGATAGACACGTGGACATATTGGACACGGATAGTCATGTGGACATATTGTACACGGATAGTCACCTTGACATATTGGACACAGAGAGACACGTGGACATATTGGACACGGATAGACACGTGGACATATTGTACACGGATAGACACTAGGACATATTGGACATGGATAGGGACATATTGGACACGAATAGACACGTGGACATATTGGACACGGATAGACCCTAGGACATATTGGACACGGATAGACAAGGGGACATATTGGACACAGAGAGACACTAGGACATATTTGACATGGATAGACACATGGACATATTGGACACGGATAGACACGTGAACATATTGGCCATGGATAGACACGTGGACATATTGGACACGGCTAGACACGTGAACATATTGGACATGGATAGACACGTGGACATATTTAACACGGATAGACACGTGGACATATTGGAAACAGATAGACACGTGGACCTATTGGACACGGCTAGACACGTGGACATATTGGACACGGATAGACGCGTGGACATATTGGACACGGATAGACACTAGGACATATTGGACACGGATAGACAAGGGGACATATTGGACACAGAGAGACACTAGGACATATTGGACATGGATAGGGACATATTGGACACGAATAGACACGTGGACATATTGAACACGGATAGACACGTGGACATATTGGACATGGATAGACACGTGGACATATTGAACCCGGATAGACACGTGGACATATTGGACACAGATAGACACTAGGACATATTGGACACGGATAGTCATGTGGACATATTGGACACGGATAGTCACCTTGACATATTGGACACAAAGAGACACGTGGACATATTGGACACGGATAGACCCTAGGACATATTGGACACGGATAGACAAGGGGACATATTGGACACAGAGAGACACTAGGACATATTGGACATGGATAGACACGTGGACATATTGAACACGGATAGACACGTGGACATATTGGACACAGATAGACACGTGGACAGATTGGACATGGATAACACGTGGACATATTAGACACGGATAGACACGTGGACATATTGGACACGAATAGACACTAGGACATATTGGACATGGATAGAGACGTGGACATATTGGACACAGAGAGACACTAGGACATAGTGGACACGAATAGACACGTGGACATATTGGACACGGATAGACACCTGGACATATTGGACACGGATAGACACGTGGACATAATGGACACGGATAGACACGTGAACTTAATGGACACGGATAGACACGTCGACATATTGGACACGGATAGACACATGGACTTATTGGACACGGATAGACACGTGGACATATTGGACACGGATAGTCATGTGGACATATTGTACACGGATAGTCACCTTAACATATTGGACACGGATAGACACGTGGACATAATGGACACGGATAGACACGTGGACTTAATGGACACGGATAGACACGTGAACTTAATGGACACGGATAGACACGTGGACATATTGGACACGGATAGACACATGGACTTATTGGACACGGATAGACACGTGGACATAATGGACACGGATAGACATGTGGACATAATGGACACGGATAGTCCACTGGACATATTGGACACATAGAGACATATGGACTTATTGGACACGGATAGACACCTGGACATATTGGACACATAGCAATGTCATTGAAAATGTTTTCTTCGGCTTACGCTGGCCGAGGTTTATTGTATTTAAATATTACTGTTATATCTTATAATGTTAATATTTTTTTCTAATGCATATTAAGTGTTCCGTGTTTTTTGTCTCGATAAATAAGCGGATTGCTCCAGAAATTTGGCAATCTTATACCTTTGTTACATATAAGTATATAGTACCGATAGGGACATATCTACAGTGGTGAATTCAACTCAGGTCAATTTTGTTTTCAAAGGCTAGAGGACAAATTGACCTGGGTAACCCGTTACGGTATTGGTCCACATTAGCTTTTAATGGATATTTTTATGGTCAACCTCGTTGCATGATGACTTTCCAACAGATATACGTAAGTGTTGAGGTTCAGGAGCCCGGATGTAGCATTCGATAACGTTCAAACAAAACTTGAATATATAGTGATTCAGTAGTTCACGGCTATAATTAAAATACCTTCTAGACATGGATGATGTGTTGGAAACCTCGACATACTTTAATCACGGGTTGGTAATTACCGCGTAGAGGATCAGAGCGGCCTCCCGTGGAAACAGTGGGATTACGGCGACAGACGTGGTCTGATCTAGTTCTGAGTCTAACAGATATTTATAACAAAGGATGACACTCAGCCAACAAAAGATCTAACCAGGAAGTTGTAACCAAGGTATTTTTGTCATAGCCACACGTGGAAGTTGCAATTCGGTAAGGTTGTTCATGTTCCGTTTACCTGTTGTGGGCACTCATAATGCCTATTAATCGCATCTGAAAACAGTTTATGCTTATATTTACATTTTCACGTCTTTCTGTCTTTGAAAATCAAAAAAGACATAAAAAAGATAAGATCACACCAAGTTGTACTGGAATGTTCGACTGGTGGAACAGCCAAAAGCATGTACATATTCCCGTATTGAAGTTTTCGAAAATAGTCCGTGGACACATATCACTAAGACGTTGTAAGTATAGCATTTTGGCAATGAACTCGCACCTTGTTTTTATATTATGTAGGCCATGACCTCACTATGAGTTGTAATTATTGTATATAGGTTATGACCTCAATATGACGTTATAATTAAAATATATAGGCCATGACCTCACTATGACGTTGTAATTACAGCATATAGGTCATGACCTCAATATGACGTTGCAATTATTGTATATAGGCCATGACCTCAATATGACGTTGCAATTATTGTATATAGGCCATGACCTCACTATGACGTTGCAATTATTGTATATAGGCCATGACCTCACTATGACGTTGCAATTATTGTATATAGGCCATGACCTCACTATGACGTTGCAATTATTGTATATAGGCCATGACCTCACTATGACGTTGCAATTATTGTATATAGGCCATGACCTCACTATGACGTTGCAATTATTGTATATAGGCCATGACCTCACTATGACGTTGCAATTATTGTATATAGGCCATGACCTCACTATGACGTTGCAATTATTGTATATAGGCCATGACCTCACTATAACGTTGCAATTACATTATATAGACCATGACCTCACTGTGACGTTGTAATTACATTATATAGGCCATGACCTCAATATGACGTTATAATTACATTATATAGGCCATGACCTCGCTATGACGTTGCAATTATTGTATATAGAACATGACCTCCCTATGACGTTGCAATTACATTATATAGGCCATGGCCTCACTATGACGTTGCAATTACATTATATAGGCTATGACCTCACTGTGCCGTTATAATTACATTATATAGGCCATGACACCACTATGATGTTGTTATTACATTATATAGGCCATGACCTCAATATGACGTTATAATTACATTATATAGCCCATGACCCAGCTATGACGTTGCAATTACATTATATAGGCCATGGCCTCACTATGACGTTGCAATTACATTATATAGGCTATGACCTCACTGTGCCGTTATAATTACATTATATAGGCCATGACCCCGCTATGACGTTGCAATTACATTATATAGGCCATGCCCTCACTGTGCCGTTATAATTACATTATATAGGCCATGACACCACCATGACGTTGTTATTACATTATATAGGCCATGACCTCAATATGACGTTTTAATTACATTATATAGGCCATGACCCAGCTATGACGTTGCAATTATTGTATATAGGCCATGCCCTCACTGTGACGTTATAATTACATTATATAGGCCATGACCCAGCTATGACGTTGTAATTACATTATATAGGCCATGACCTCAATATGACGTTATAATTACATTATATAGGCCATTACCCAGCTATGACGTTGCAATTACATTATATAGGCCATGCCCTCACTGTGCCGTTATAATTACATTATATAGGCCATGACCCCGCTATGACGTTGCAATTACATTATATAGGCCATGCCCTCACTGTGCCGTTATAATTACATTATATAGGCCATGACCCCGCTATGACGTTGCAATTACATTATATAGGCCATGGCCTCACTATGACGTTGCAATTACATTATATAGGCCATGACCTCACTATGACGTTGCAATTATTGTATATAGAACATGACCTCACTATGACGTTGCAATTACATTATATAGGCCATGACCTCAGTGTGCCGTTATAATTACATTATATAGGCCATGACACCACTATGATGTTGTTATTACATTATATAGGCCATGACCTCAATATGACGTTTTAATTACATTATATAGGCCATGACCCAGCTATGACGTTGCAATTATTGTATATAGGCCATGACCTCACTATGACGTTGCAATTACATTATATAGGCCATGACGTCACTGTGACGTTATAATTACATTATATTGGCCATAACCCCACTATGACGTTATAATTACATTATATAGGCCATGACCTCACTATGACGTTGCAATTACATTATATAGGCCATGACCTCACTGTGCCGTTATAATTACATTATATACGCCATGACACCACTATGATGTTGTTATTACATTAAATAGGCCATGACCTCACTACGACGTTATAATTACATTATATAGGCCATGACCCAGCTATGACGTTGTAATTACATTATATAGTCCATGACCTCACTGTGACGTTATAATTACATTATATAGGCCATGACCTCACTGTGACGTTATAATTACATTATATAGGCAATGGCCCCACTATGACGTTATAATTACATTATATAGGTCATGACCTCACTGTGACGTCATAATTACATTAAATAGGCCATGACCCAGCTATGACGTTGTAATTACATTATATAGGCCATTGCCTCACTATGACGTTATAATTACATTATATAGGCCATGACCCAGCTATGACGTTGCAATTACATTATATAGGCCATGACCTCACTGTGACGTTATAATTACATTATATAGGCCATGACCCCACTATGACGTTATAATTACATTATATAGGCCAAGACCCCACTATGACGTTATAATTACATTATATAGGCCATGACCTCACTGTGACGTTATAATTACATTATATATGCCATGACCCAACTATGACGTTGTAATTACATTATATAGGCCATGACCTCACTATGACGTTGCAATTACATTATATAGGACATGACCTCACTGTGACGTTATAATTACATTATATAGGCCATGACCCCACTATGACGTTGCAGTTATTGTATATAGGTCATGACCTCACTGTGACGTTGCAATTATTGTATACAGGTCATGACCGCACTATCATATTGTACCTACTGATGTTTAATTTAATTTAGGCCCTCAAGTATTTCCAATTAGCTTATGATCCGCTGTTCTCCGTGAAATCGATATCTTTGAATAGATCTGCGATTTTCAATATAAATCTATAAACTTTGGTGAGAGTGATATATATGGTATGCTCCGTTAGTAAATGTTCCTCGTCAATAATATGTATTGTTAATAACTAATACTTACCTGTTATTTACCTTTTTAGGATAACGAAACATTTGTTTCCTTTTAGACATTATTTCAAGTAATGCCAGCTTTGATTAAAGAAAAACATGATACGTCGAGTCAAAAGCTTAAAATTAATTCATTTCCCCATTGTTTTGTAAATAAAATATATATCTGAGGATGACGATTGTGGATCATAAGACATGCATAAAGTGCTTCCAGATTCAATGAATATAAGAATTACAGCGCTTTGAATTTTATTCGAGCATCTCATTAAGCTATTGAGTGTACGATCATGTCAGGAGCTCTTCTGTTCCGCCCTCATAAAGCCTTTCTGTTCATACTCTTTGAAACAAACACTTGACACCAATAACCTTTGCAGTATTTTTGCAATCATGTAGAATGGCTGGAAACCTGAATACAGGGAGCATCACCCATATCAGCTGTTAATGAGACGGTACATCATTAAAGGGGTGATGACGTCAACAGCTATTTTCGGTTTGTCATTTAGGATCGGCGTTGGTTTCTTCATTTAAAACTGTATAGGTTTTTAAATTTCTCGGTGTAATCTTCGAGGACGCTCTCAAAGCTTAATCAATCGATGAACAGAAGTTAACTATTTTCTGTGTTATTGAAAAGCAACATTTCTGCTGCTTGTAAAATTGTATTGATCTCCTTCGTTTCCCTTTTTTCATTTTAAAAAGGGAAAAACTACCATAACGTGATTATCCCCGAGAAAGTCAGGAGCATGTTTCGTAGGGTATGTTCTTTTTCAGAACTTATTAATGAAATATATTCTTATGCTAGAAAAACAGTTTCCAATTCATAGGTCCTAGATCTTAAGGGAAAGGGAAAATGTAGAAAATGCCGAAGACAACAAGTTGAATTAAAAAACATACTAGCATCAGTCAATAAGTTCTATAGGATTTTGGTGAAACCTCATCTGGTTTATGGAGAAAGCGTGTGTAACCCTTATCAACAGCAGCAGCAACAGCACATCAGTCTATTGTGAAAAAGTACAACAAAGAGCTACTAGATGACACTCAGGAAGGCACAATATGGCTAACGACGAACGTTTGAGGATGGCAACAACAGAGAGGACACCATGTTAGAAAAAACAAGTCGATAGTTAAAGTGATAGAGATATGGGAGTTACCTCCCCTAGCCTGTGTATAGACTAGAGCAGAAGAGTGATTTTTTATGATCTAGCCGATAAATACATACATTTTACACTAGTAAGAGTAAAGCAGGATACTCTAATATATGCTTATAAGAGCTGACCAAAATTTTGAATTACGGACAGCTGATTCAAAACTGAAATGATCGCAAACCAGAATAGTGAACAGATGACCAAAACCCGGATTTACAGTAGGCCAATTAAAAACCAGAAATGAAATTACGGACAGAATAAAAAACTGGAACTACTGATAGCTTAAAATTGTAGTAACATTATGGAATTACGGATAACAACAAAAAATGTAGCTTCTGGCAGTGGATCAAACAGGAATAACAGATAACAATGACGCAAACTGGGACCGCTGACTGACCACCTTCTGAATTTACGGAAAGTTGATTTATTGTTCCCATACAGGGATATTGACGGTTGATAAAACGGAACTACAAACAACTGTTAAGAAAAGGAACTGCGATAAGTTCTGTACGACTGAAACGGGGGAGTACGTTTTTAACGTCTTTTGGGGTTCATTTTCATCATTGGAAACTGGTTCCGGACCAAAGCTACTGAGGCCAGCTACTGACAGATTACAATGCTACACATGGTGCTACTATTGATTGGAATATCGGCGAGCCTCGTTGTGGAGAGTGGAAGGATTCTACTGGCTATTGGGATGATCTATCCTCCCTCACAGGGACGATATCTAATTCCGTTCTAAATTACTTTTTCATGAGTTTGTCCCCGAGAAGTCCACGAGGTCGTTTCTTTTTGAAATTATATCCAAGTCAGAAGAAAATGTGTCTTGGCTCACCATGCGACACAGAGCACATTTGTTACCATTGACTCAGCAGCACGAGGTTTCCCTGCATCATCCTTTTTTATCACCTATGACATGCATGTTGAATTTATATGCAATATAGATACAACCATGAAAAAAACAATTAATGTGAGTAATATCAAAACTGGGACAGATAATAAAAAGAAGATATAACTTTATTTAAATTTGTTTGAATCTGACAATAACCTGGCAGTAAGCAAATGACATTCTAAAGATAATCATTTGTTTCTATTGTGTGAATTAAAAATATCTTATTAAAATCTCCACTCGTTAAAGTGGTTGAGAGGAGCAACATATTACGTTTTCTGCATTGCCGATTACTTTGCGAAACGAACGAACTTCCTCGTCCTCTATAGGTGACGCTGGTATTCGTGATGACATATATAGATATATAGATCAACAACAAACGCAAGTCCTCGCCCCAACACCATGTTTACACGTCTATAACACAATTTACAATTCAGTAAAACTCGGTTAAGATATACCGTTGTGATTGACCAGAGTCCTTGATCATTGTAACTACTCTTTAAACATTAATTGTATATCTAATAGGTTGTAAAACTTATGGAAATCAATTGAATTTATTTTCTTTTAAAGCGCCTGGCGTACATACTAAGTTTGCATGTTGTCACACAATGTACTCTCTGGTATGTACAAGTTGTATACAGGACCATTTAGCCAGTAAATGTTTACATGGAGATTATGTGTGACGTTGAGATGACTAGAACGATGTGCACTCTGTCATATTCCCAATTAACACCAGTAAATTGTATGTAAACAAAATTTAAAATACGTACGATTTGGTTATAATAAAGTTGCCGTCGATTAGACTACGCTATTTAAGCATTGAATGTTTTAGCAAGTGTTATTATGGTCCTATAACACACGTTGCTATTGATGACAACCTTAATAAGTTAGGGATTTAGGTAAGCTTTTCAGTAAGACAGTAGAGGTAAACGGATGGGGTAACTGCCTCACCCCCCACCGGTCCCTCCCTAAAAAAAACTCAAAACGTACGACGACGTTTCAGGTGGTGATTTAAATGTCCGGGTAAGAGAATTATCAAATGTCTAGTTTATTTTTCTGGAACCCTTGAGGTCACCGGGTGCTTTCTCTGCCATTTTGAAAACCGCGTCAAATAAGAAAGCGCGCTAAACATTTCCCGAACTATTTGAAGACCCTAGTCAGAGATAAGGGGACTATTAAATGCCGTTAGTCATGGTCCCAACTCCTGGGTTGTATTCAATCGCTCATGAATCAAACTTACAAACAAACCTGTAAGAAATACTCATTTCAAATTAACCACATACAAAAACAACATCATTCTCCCATACTTACAAACAAACCTGTAAGAAACACCCATTTCAAATTAACCACATACCATGGAAATCAATTGAATTTATTTTCTTTTAAAGCGCCTGGCGTACATACTAAGTTTGCATGTTGTCACACAATGTACTCTCTGGTATGTACAAGTTGTATACAGGACCATTTAGCCAGTAAATGTTTACATGGAGATTATGTGTGACGTTGAGATGACTAGAACGATGTGCACTCTATCATATTCCCAATTAACACCAGTAAATTGTATGTAAACAAAATTTAAAATACGTACGATTTGGTTATAATAAAGTTGCCGTCGATTAGACTACGCTATTTAAGCATTGAATGTTTTAGCAAGTGTTATTATGGTCCTATAACACACGTTGCTATTGATGACAACCTTAATAAGTTAGGGATTTAGGTAAGCTTTTCAGTAAGACAGTAGAGGTAAACGGATGGGGTAACTGCCTCACCCCCCACCGGTCCCTCCCTAAAAAAAACTCAAAACGTACGACGACGTTTCAGGTGGTGATTAAATGGCCGGGCAACATCATTCTCCCATACTTACAAACCTACCCGTAAGAAACTCTCATTTCAAATTAACCACCTCAAAACAACATCAATCTCCCATACACATAAACCTATCCGTAAGAAATAATCATTTCATAGTAACCACCTAAAAACAACATCATTCTCCCATACTTACACACAAACCTATCCGTAAGAAACAATCATTTCATAGTAACCACCTAAAAACAACATCATTCTCCCTTACACACAAACCTATCCGTAAGAAATAATCATTTCATAGTAACCACCTAAACACAACATCATTCTCCCTTACTTACACACAAACCTACCCGTAAGAAACAATCATTTCAAAGTAACCACCTACACACAAACCTATCCGTAAGAAATAATCATTTCATAGTAACCACCTAAAAACAACATCATTCTCCCTTACTAACACACAAACCTACCCGTAAGAAATAATCATTTCATAGTAACCACCTAAAAACAACATCATTCTCCCATACTTACACACAAACCTACCCGTTAGAAACACTCATTTCAAAGTAACCACATATAAACAACATTATTCTCCTGTACACACAAACCTATCCGTAAGAAACAATCATATAAATGTAACCACATACAAATACACAAATCTTCCATACCTATACACAAACCTATCCGTAAGAAACATTCGTTTCAAAGTAACCACCTAAAAGTATCATCATTCTCCTATACTTACAAACCTATCCGTAAGAACTAATCATTCCTGATTAGACTAAAAACAACATGATTTTTCCCATACTTACACATACGTTCTCCACATACGTGGTATAAATTATTAAAAAACTACCAGATATTTAATCTCACAGTAAACAAGAATATTTTAAACAAACTATAACTAAACTGTAATAGAATACTAAACATTCCAAATCGGTAAAATCAAGTAACTCACACGCACAAAACCTTCAGTCTATCCCATAGGGAAAGGGCAGTCTGTGCACCCTCCTGGAGCGACGTCGTGAGTCACAATAATAATTGTAATTCTCAAACTGTTCACTAACATCTCACACTGCTGCTTTAATAGATAGAAGGGATCACGTGTAGAGAGCACATGGCAATGTTTACATTCATAAATCCCCGAAGACATTATGATACACAGATAGGATTCGTTCATAGTGCGCATGTCAGAAACATTTCATAATTAGAGAGTGACGAAAAATAAATAGATATGATTTGTTCATAATGCGCCTTGCGATGGTTACAGTCTCCATAGACATTATGAAACACAGTCTTTAACTTATTAACCGTATTAAAAGTTGATAGTCGAAATAGAAGTTTGTTCATTTCATTCAAAGTAATATAGATGTCGTGGTGGACGATGAAAAAAGACCACGTGTATAGAGCACGTGTTAACATTCGTAAGAGAGAAACATGATTAATGGTACATTTGAATGATTAAATATGTTAATCGTTAGTTATAGATCTTTATAATTATCTATATGAACTTTAAATATGTTATAAACAGAGCTCTTCTATCTGAATCGTTGAACATTTAAGTTAATTGTTTCTTGTAACTTGTTAATGTATATAATTATATGCATATGTCATATGTCATCTTTGTATATTTTGGAAAGAAAAACACACTTAATACTGCCTTTTTGGATGAATAACATTATCGATGGCATTTGTGACTGGTGTAACGTAACTTGTAAGACTGCCTACCTTACGAACTGGTACCGGCTTGAATATGCTAGGTTAGAAGAGATGTTAATACGTATGTTAGCTTAATCTTTTCATTCATATAAAATGGATCAACATTTGCTTCAACTAAACTTACAACAACATTTTGATTCGTTAAAAACATTTTGTGAGGAACATGGTTAATAGTAAGTTTGTTTGGTCATTTGATTATGTTAAAATATATTAATCATTTAGTATAGATCTTTATAACTGCCTGTATGAACTTTGAACATGGTATAAACAAAGCTCTTCTATCAGAACCGTTGAAAACGTAGTTCCTGTTTGCTTGAGTTTGTATTCATATGTGTGAAAATGGGTACAATGCTATATTCGATGTTTCTTATTTGTTTTAGTGAATGCCCATTTCATCACCATGGTCATAACATCACCATTAACTGCACAGATACGTTGGCAAGTTAATAGAATTTTTGACGAACTGGAGAAAGTGTATTACTTTGAATAAAATGATAAAACGATACACAATTTATTTTGACTTATTTTGTTGTTATGTTCCAACATAAATTAAGACAGAATGTCGGCTTCAAGTAGGTGAATCGATAAAGTTGGTAGACTTTATACCGACAACGTGCGTCCGCCATGCTATTTGCGATTAGAGATGCCTTCGGGGACTAAACTGTAATTATTTCAAACACGCGGCCCTTTAGCATCGTCCACACTGACGGATCGGTCATCTTTATTATTTTATCAAAATGTTGTTTTCATAACAACCACTTACCTATACATTCAACAACACTTTGCACATACTTGTACAATTATACCCTATCGTCAAATACAGCTTTTTATACATTACATACCAAATCAACCCACTTTTTCACTCAAAAAATTATGCGAGGACCAGGATGCTTGCGCTTATAAAAATGAATTCAGTACAAATGTCGCTTTAGTATTTGAACAATGTGTTAGCAGGAAAAAAGTATTTCAGTATTAGCCTATAAATAAATGTTTGCTTTTGTCTATTATATTTTAACATGAACAACAATAATTATCATAATACATTGTCACAGTTTCTTAGTTAAATGAATTTTCCTTGACGCTTATAAATAGTGATAAAATTTCATTATCCTTCCATGCTTAGTTAGAAAGTGCATACAGACCAACAGCTTTATTTATACACCTACAATTTGAGCATACATGTCCAATACAATGTACATCCACATGTAAGGTTTCTATGCACGATTACGATTGTATATCAATATATGTTGTACACACCAACCACCCACACAGGTTTATCGAAGCGATTGTTGCAAAACATTTTATTTAAAACTTTTATTAATTTTTCTTTTATCAGAAAGAAAAGAATTACTGACGTCAATATTCATGCCCAAAAAAAAAGGTTTAAAAACTTAAATAATAGCTTACCTACTTGTCTTAGTAAAACAATACAAATATATGAAACTGCGTATTGATTTTTTGCAGAATATTGTTTTTGCCATTTTTTGTCAACATTCCGTCATTAAATTGATCCTAGTATCATCATCTTAATTAGTTCCTATTTTAAAACAAATCGATCTATTTTATCTATATATGTATTTGCTAATGATTACTTATGCTACTGGAACTAGGAGTGAAATGTACTGATACCTAATATATTACGTTAATACAGAGAAGGTCTCTGGTTATGATATAAACGAAACCAAAACAAAAGACCTTTATATATATTATTCTCATTGTAATGGCTTACCTGAAGCAGAAACGTATATACTACTTACGGTTTTATATGTCTCTGCCTGAAGACACGTAATACAATATTCAATATTAATTCGGATAATTCATATATTTAACAACTGTATCGCGCTTTACCTTTTAGATAAGAAGTTTCATAGGTTCTAAATTTTAGTAATCACAGGTTCGTTAGACGAGAGCAACTGTTTAGACTATACACCAAAGTCGTATATATTGTCATATACGTATCTGGTTAAGAATAGCGCTCTATTTTTTTCTCATCTTATTTTATACAGTTTTGATAACTGACATACGGATGGACATTATCTTTCTGAAATGACTAATTTCGCTTTAAACACATAAGTGTACATAACTTAAATGGTAATTTTTCTAATGAAAGCCTTTGTGGAGATCATTGTCATTATCACTCGAAGTGTCAACAACCCGGGAGTTTACATTGCTGTTTAGGGAAGTTAACTGGAGTACCTCGGATACCAAATTTGTAACTCATTAGTGTATTCATGCAAAAGATACATTGTTGAAATGTAAATATACATTGTTGAAATTCATACATTCCGATGACGTCACGTTGTTGACTGACAGGACGGCTGGATTTTGTGTTCATGTACATACGTTTACTTTGATGACATAAAAGGACGCGTTTTATGTAAAGAAAAAGGCTATTAATATAAGGATTAACTTTCTATTCAGTTTAGGTTATCGGGTGATAACTACAATGTAACCCGGGTTAATTAATTTATCTTTATCGGCTTCGCCGATTATTTATCACCCGATAACCTAAACTAAATAGAAAGTTAAACCTTAAATGTTATAACATGAAACATTAACTCAGAAGGGATATTCTTACGACAGTACAGGAAAGATAAAGTTCCATTTTATTACAATTATATAAGTAATGATTAAAAAAACCCAAATATGAATAAAATACATTTATGTTAAATACAATAGAAATTAAAAGCTTAGAGGACAGGTGATCGGGAATCCCCTTACTAAGAGGATTATATAAATCACAAAACTATTAACAACACTAAAAACGAGTGAAAGGTATATGAAGCAATGTAGGAACGTAAACTGTCTTAACATATATATATATACAGTGGTTCGTTTATGAACATTTACACAATCGGTTCATCATTTGCACGAATTGATCAATAAATACTGGACAATTAGCACCTCGGACCGAACAGAGCCGGGGGATATAGTTTACGTAATATAAGTTGTATACGACATCGGGACGTGCTTATCGTTCGTTATTAAATATCGATAATATTGAGAGTTCATAATGTGTCTTTGATTATTATATGAGTGATCAGAGACGTATATACTAGCTGTATGTGTCTCTGGAGTGATGTATCAAAGCACCAGTTCAGCAATACGGTAAAAGTTATGCATCATTCTCAAATGGTCGTTCATTTCGATCCTAACCCTGACCGTAGTACAAAATAAGCCTTATTTATTTCCGTGGTCTTTATTTATTTTATTCGAAGTAAATATAAGTGTACTATCGACCTGTGTTATTATATCGTTTGGATTACGAAATTAGAGCCGCCGTGTTTGCAGAGCTATACTGACAACACGGCCAGCAAGGCAGGGACTATAGACTGCTTCACCTGTACGGGCTTCGCCGGAGCGCGGCTACATCAAAAGGAATACCGCTGCGCGAGTGAGCGGGACAACGACTTAATTTTCGGGCGCCAATGGCCAGTTTTCGGAACAAAGGCACAATCTTAATGAGGTGTTATGTTCCTGAAAATTGGTTGTTGTTCCTGAAAACTAGTATATGGTTTTTAAATTTAAATGGTGCTCCGCTAATTTAGAGAGTGTTTCCGTAATTTGGGCCATGCAGATATGATTTAGATGATACATCACTAAGTTAGTCCATGCATATATTATTAAGATGCTACGTCATTAAGTTCGGTCATAAATTTATGATTTAGACTGTGTTCTGTAAAATTCAATGCTAGTTGAAGTAAACTGGTAAAATTAGAAAGATTAAGTCGTAGAATTGATTTTTTTGCCGTTTAGTGTTTCTCAGTGGTTGCTGTGCATCATAATTAATGCAGACTGTAACCATCGTCATGCGCACTATGAACGCAACCTGTCTGCAAACCACCACGTGTGCTCTATACACGTGGTCCTTTTTCATCGTCCACCATGACATCTATATTACTTTGAATGAAATGAACAAACTTCTTGTTCGACTATCAACTTTCAATACGTTTAATAAGTTAAAGACTGTGTTTCATAATGTCTATGGAGACTGTAACCATCGCAATGCGCATTATGAACGAACATATATTTGGATCTTTCGTCAGCATCTAAATATAAAATGTTTCTTACATTCACACTATGAACGAATCCTATCTATAAATCGTACACGTGGTCCTTTTTCACAATTATTATTGTGACTCACGACGTCGCTCCAGTTGGGTGCTCAGACCGCCCTTTCCCTATGGGATAGACTGAAGGTTTTGTGCGTGTGAGTTACTTGATATGACCGATTTGGTATGTTTAGTATTCTATTACAGTTTTGTTAGTTTGTTTAAAATATTTTTGTTTACTTTGAGATTAAATACCTGGTGTTTTTTTAATAATGTATACCACGTATGTGGAGAACGTATGTGTAAGTATGGGAAAATGATGTTGTTTTTAGTCTAATCAGGAATGATTGTTTCTTACAGACAGGTTTGTAAGTATAGGAGAATGATGATATTTTTAGGTGGTTACTTTGAAACGAATGTTTCTTACGGATGGGTTTGTGTGTAAGTATTGAAGATTGTGTGTATATGTATGTGGTTACTTTTAAATGATTGTTTCTTACGGATAAGTTTGTGTGTAAGTATGGGAGAATGTGTGAATTTGTAAGTGGTTTCTTTTAAATGATTGTTTCTTACGGAAAGGGTTGTGTGTAAGTAGGGGAGAATGATGTTGTTTTTGTATGTGGTTAATTTGAAATGAGTATTTCTTACGGATAGGTTTGTAGATTCATGAGCAATTGAATTTGCATACGACCTAGGAGTTGGGACCATGACTAGCGACATTTAATAATCCTCTTATCTCTGACTAGGGTCTTCAAATAGTTCGGGAGTGATTAGCGCGCTTTCTTATTTGGCGCGGTTTTCAAAACGGCAGGGAAAGCACCCGTTGACCTCACGGGTACCAGAGAAATAAACTAGACATTTAATCATCCTCTTACCCGGACATTTAATTCACCACCTGAATGGAAGGATGCATAGCAAATGTAAATATAGGCGAATTTACACTTAGTTCTTGTAAAATCAGACGAAATAGCTTTCCAATCTACGAGTCGATTCGTTTAAGCTTTGTTTAATACCTTGTCATTGATGCGTGAGAGTCTGTGAGTCTGTGAGCAACTTCAAGCTCATCTCTATTCAGATCTGGTGCAGTGCTAGTTCTTACATTGTTCATCAACATGAGCAACCTGTTCAAGCTGCAGATAAAAGAAGACATTGATTCGAGATAAGGGGAAACCTGTATACAATCTAAACTAACAAACACCAAGAAATACAGAGTTTTAGAGACGTGTTTTACACGTGTAATCATACAGTAACTGTGTACTATCTAACAGTAGGCTCTTAGACACTTGTCCTATACAAACGCCTACGCAGACACCCTTTTCTATGTAAGTTTAATGCGGTATCTGTCTTTTGCATGATAATTTACTCAAATTTACGCATATTTGGAAGGATCATCGATCACAAACCATGAAGTCGATCATTCTGTATTAAATATGCATGTGTCATCTTGTTAATGTACCATCTATCCTCAAAATATTTAACCAATTATTTCCGTACCAAACCGTCAATACGCTAGCATGTTCAATCATTGGCTTCCATACACCGTCTAAAACGTTTGACATTTCGTTCGATTGTCCGTGTTCCGTGTAGTGTTGGACACTTGCTGATGGATGTAGAATGGGGGTAACGTAATGCACGGCTAACCCGTCAGATAAAGAGTGATGACGACGCTGGAACCTGCATTAAAAAGTCCACAGGCACTGTCTAAGTAACCGGTCCGTATTGATTCGGAAACATCCGGATGAAAGATGGCGTTAGGTTTAGGATCATCGACTCTCATGATTTTCTTGCAAACAGATGGTATATATATATCCACAGGTCCGTTAAATGACCACTAATAGAACTCTCTAAAAAACCAGTGTTGCAAAATCGGCACAAAAAAAAATACTGAACAATGGAAAATACAGAACAATCCAATTTTGTATACCGGTGCAAAGAAAATTACAAATTAATCAAATTTAATTTACCCGGAGATACGTTATAACGTTAATACACAAGATCATATGTCACATACTCGGAAGATTTCAGAATGAAATAAAATAAATACCCTGATGAAGGTAAATATAAACAATCAAATATTGTATACACGACGCGATGTAAATACAAAGTGATCGATTATATATCCGGAACAAGGAAAACGTATAAAAGCTATCTAATTTACCGTAGGTGGACTATGTTTTACTTATTTCTCTCCTTTTTTAATAAACACAGATAAGTATATATTGTTCTATAGGTTATCATATGGGCAGCATAATCATATTGACTCACAATGTCAATGTATAAAAATACACTCGTAGTATTTTTTACGACGGGCTAACATTCAGTGAAAATCTGGTTTTTATATTATTCAGGAACTTACAGTTGTAAGTTAAGGATTTCATTTTGCTACTGGTTTTTCAATGCATCCAACAGTAAATTGTTCTTACAAAAAGGGGAGAATTTAAAAAATCATCATTAAAAACATTCTTAGGTAGGTATGGTTTAAATCAACAACGGCCGAAAAATCAAAAGGTAATTCTGGTACGAAATGGAAACCGGATGTGATAGCGATTCAAGGAATTCCCCATAATATTATAGTTTACTATTTGTTAACATTGTTTGTTTACTGTTTGTTAACAGTGTTTGTTTAATGTTTGTTAACAGTGTTAGTTTCCTATTTGTTAACAGTGTTTGTTTACTGTTTGTTAACAGTGTTTGCTAAATGTTTGTTAACAGTGTTTGTTACCTGTTTGTTAACAGTGTTTTTTAACTGTTTGTTAACTGTGTTTGTTAACAGTGTTAGTTTCCTATTTGTCAACAGTGTTTGTTTACTGTTCGTTAACAGTGTTTGTTTATTGTTTGTTATCAGTGTTTGTTAACAGTGTTAGTTTACTGTTTGTTAACAGGGTTTGTTAACAGTGTTTGTTATCTGTTTGTTAACTGTGTTTGTTAACAGTTTTTGTTAACAGTGTTTGTTACCTGTTTGTTAACAGTGTTTCTTAACTGTTTGTTAACTGTGTTGTTTGTAAACAGTGTTTGTTTACAGTGTTTGTTAACTGTTTGTTAAGAGTGTTTGTTTACTGTTTGTGAACAGTGTTTGTTAACAGTTTTTGTTTACTGTTTGTTAACACTGTTTGCTAACTGTTTGTTAACAGTAGTGTTTGTTTAATGTTTGTTAACAGTGATAGTTTCCTATTTGTTAACAGTGTTTGTGTACTGTTTGTTAACAGTGTCTGTTTACTGTTTGTTAACAGTGTCTGTTTACTGTTTGTTAACACTGTTTGCTAACTGTTTGTTAACAGAGTGTTTGATCAGTGTTTGTTAACAGTGTGTGTTTACTGTTTGTTAACATTGTTTGTTAACAGTGTTTGCTAACAGTGTTTGTTTACTGATTGTTAACAGTGTTTGTTTTCTGTTTGTTAACAGTGTTTGCTTACTGTGTGTTAACAGTGTTTGGTAACATTGTTTGCTAACTGTTTGTTAACAGAGTGTTTGATCAGTGTTTGTTAACAGTGTTAGTTTCCTATTTGTCAACAGTGTTTGTTTACTGTATGTTAACAGTGTTTGTTTACTTTTTGTTAACAGTGTTTGTTTACTGTTTGTTAACAGTGTTTGTTTACTGTTTGTTAACAGGGTTTGTTTACTGTTTGTTGACAGTGTTTGTTTACTGTTTGTTAACAGTGTTTGCTAACTGTTTGTTAACAGTGTTTGGTAACAGTGTTTGCTAACTGTTTGTTAACAGTGTTTGTTAACAGTGTTTGTTTACTGTTTGTTAACAGTGTTTGTTTATTGTTTGTTAACAGTGTTTGTTTACTGTTTGTTAACAGTGTTTGTTAACAGTGTTTGTTTACTGTTTGTTAACAGTGTTTGTTTACTTTTTGTTAACAGTGTTTGTTTACTGTTTGTTAACAGTGTTTGTTAACAGTGTTTGTTAACTGTTTGTTAACAGTGTTTGTTAACTGTTTGTTAACAGTGTTTGTT